>NW_026895179.1:0-14302 GCF_033153095.1 Gastrolobium bilobum | reverse complement strand
CATCGTCTAGTGTGAACAGAAAGCTGAGATTTAAGGAGAATGCGACACCTCAGCTAATTTTAAAAAGTTTTTTTTTTACATTAAAACAGAAAGAATCCTCTAGTGTGAACAGAAATTCAAACATACATATTTTGTTCACTTCATGGAAAAGAAGTAAGTTTTCAAGACATCCTCTAGCGTGAACAGAAAGCTGAGATTTAAGGAGAATGCGACACCTCAGCTAATTTTCAAAAGTTTTTTTTACATTAAAACGGAAAGAATCCTCTAGCGTGAACAGAAAGCTGAGATTTAAGTAAAATGCGACACCTCAGCTAATTTTCAAGAGTTTTTTTTACATTAAAATGGAAAGAATCCTCTAGTGTGAACAGAAATTCAAACATACATATGATGTTCACTACATGGAAAAGAAGTAAGTTTTCAAGACATCCTCTAGTGTGAACAGAAAGTTGAGATTTAAGGAGAATGCGACACCTCAGCTAATTTTCAAAAGTTTTTTTTACATTAAAACGGAAAGAATCCTCTAGTGTGAACAGAAATTCAAACATACATATTTTGTTCACTTCATGGAAAAGAAGTAAGTTTTCAAGACATCCTCTAGCGTGAACAGAAAGCTGAGATTTAAGGAGAATGCGACACCTCAGCTAATTTTCAAAACTTTTTTTTACATTAAAATGGAAAGAATCCTCTAGCGTGAACAGAAAGCTGAGATTTAAGTAAAATGCGACACCTCAGCTAATTTTCAAGAGTTTTTTTTACATTAAAATGGAAAGAATCCTCTAGTGTGAACAGAAATTCAAACATACATATGATGTTCACTACATGGAAAAGAAGTAAGTTTTCAAGACATCCTCTAGTATGAACAGAAAGTTGAGATTTAAGGAGAATGCGACACCTCAGCTAATTTTCAAAAGTTTTTTTTACATTAAAACGGAAAGAATCCTCTAGTGTGAACAGAAATTCAAACATACATATTTTGTTCACTATATCGAAAATAAGTAAGTTTTATAGACATCCTCTAGTGTGAACAGAAAGCTGAGATTTAAGGAGAATGCGACACCTCAGCTAATTTTCAAAAGTTTTTTTTACATTAAAACGGAAAGAATCCTCTAGTGTGAACAGAAATTCAAATATACATATTTTGTTCACTATATCGAAAATAAGTAAGTTTTATAGACATCCTCTAGCGTGAACAGAAAGCTGAGATTTAAGGAGAATGCGACACCTCAGCTAATTTTCAAAAGTTTTTTTTACATTAAAACGGAAAGAATCCTCTAGTGTGAACAGAAATTCAAACATACATATTTTGTTCACTATATCGAAAATAAGTAAGTTTTCAAGACATCCTCTAGTGTGAACAGAAAGCTGAGATTTAAGGAGAATGCGACACCTCAGCTAATTCTAAAAAAAAAATTACATTAAAACGGAAAGAATCCTCTAGTGTGAACAGAAATTCAAACATACATATTTTGTTCACTACATGGAAAAGAAGTAAGTTTTCAAGACATCCTCTAACGTGAACAGAAAGATGAGATTTAAGGAGATTGCGACACCTCAGCTAATTTTCAAAAGTTTTTTTTACATTAAAACGGAAAGAATCCTCTAGTGTGAACAGAAATTCAAACATTCATATTTTGTTCACTATATCGAAAATAAGTAAGTTTTCAAGACATCCTCTAGTGTGAACAGAAAGCTGAGATTTAAGGAGAATGCGACACCCCAGCTAATTTTCAAAAGCTTTTTTTACATTAAAACGGAAAGAATCCTCTAGTGTGAACAGAAATTCAAACATACATATTTTGTTCACTGCATGGAAAAGAAGTAAGTTTTCAAGACATCGTCTAGTGTGAACAGAAAGCTGAGATTTAAGGAGAATGCGACACCTCAGCTAATTTTAAAAAGTTTTTTTTTTACATTAAAACAGAAAGAATCCTCTAGTGTGAACAGAAATTCAAACATACATATTTTGTTCACTTCATGGAAAAGAAGTAAGTTTTCAAGACATCCTCTAGCGTGAACAGAAAGCTGAGATTTAAGGAGAATGCGACACCTC
Organism: Gastrolobium bilobum; assembly: GCF_033153095.1. Lineage (NCBI taxonomy): Eukaryota > Viridiplantae > Streptophyta > Magnoliopsida > Fabales > Fabaceae > Gastrolobium > Gastrolobium bilobum. Next base: position 12,252 of record NW_026895179.1, on the reverse strand, counting down.
AGCTAATTTTCAAAAGTTTTTTTTACATTAAAACGGAAAGAATCCTCTAGCGTGAACAGAAAGCTGAGATTTAAGTAAAATGCGACACCTCAGCTAATTTTCAAGAGTTTTTTTTACATTAAAATGGAAAGAATCCTCTAGTGTGAACAGAAATTCAAACATACATATGATGTTCACTACATGGAAAAGAAGTAAGTTTTCAAGACATCCTCTAGTGTGAACAGAAAGTTGAGATTTAAGGAGAATGCGACACCTCAGCTAATTTTCAAAAGTTTTTTTTACATTAAAACGGAAAGAATCCTCTAGTGTGAACAGAAATTCAAACATACATATTTTGTTCACTATATCGAAAATAAGTAAGTTTTATAGACATCCTCTAGTGTGAACAGAAAGCTGAGATTTAAGGAGAATGCGACACCTCAGCTAATTTTCAAAAGTTTTTTTTACATTAAAACGGAAAGAATCCTCTAGTGTGAACAGAAATTCAAATATACATATTTTGTTCACTATATCGAAAATAAGTAAGTTTTATAGACATCCTCTAGCGTGAACAGAAAGCTGAGATTTAAGGAGAATGCGACACCTCAGCTAATTTTCAAAAGTTTTTTTTACATTAAAACGGAAAGAATCCTCTAGTGTGAACAGAAATTCAAACATACATATTTTGTTCACTATATCGAAAATAAGTAAGTTTTCAAGACATCCTCTAGTGTGAACAGAAAGCTGAGATTTAAGGAGAATGCGACACCTCAGCTAATTCTAAAAAAAAAAAATTACATTAAAACGGAAAGAATCCTCTAGTGTGAACAGAAATTCAAACATACATATTTTGTTCACTACATGGAAAAGAAGTAAGTTTTCAAGACATCCTCTAACGTGAACAGAAAGATGAGATTTAAGGAGATTGCGACACCTCAGCTAATTTTCAAAAGTTTTTTTTACATTAAAACGGAAAGAATCCTCTAGTGTGAACAGAAATTCAAACATTCATATTTTGTTCACTATATCGAAAATAAGTAAGTTTTCAAGACATCCTCTAGTGTGAACAGAAAGCTGAGATTTAAGGAGAATGCGACACCTCAGCTAATTTTCAAAAGTTTTTTTTACATTAAAACGGAAAGAATCCTCTAGTGTGAACAGAAATTCAAACATACATATTTTGTTCACTATATCGAAAAGAAGTAAGTTTTATAGACATCCTCTAGCGTGAACAGAAAGCTGAGCTTTAAGGAGAATGCGACACCTCAGCTAATTTTCAAAAGTTTTTTTTACATTAAAACGGAAAGGATCCTCTAGTGTGAACAGAAATTCAAACATACATATTTTGTTCACTATATCGAAAATAAGTAAGTTTTATAGACATCCTCTAGTGTGAACAGAAAGCTGAGATTTAAGGAGAAAGCGACACCTAAGCTAATTTTCAAAAGTTTTTTTTACATTAAAACGCAAAGAATCCTCTAGTGTGAACAGAAATTCAAACATACATATTTTGTTCACTATATTGAAAATAAGTAAGTTTTATAGACATCCTCTAGTGTGAACAGAAAGCTGAGATTTAAGGAGAATGCGACCCCTCAGCTAATTTTCAAAAGTTTTTTTTACATTAAAACGGAAAGAATCCTCTAGTGTGAACAGAAATTCAAATATACATATTTTGTTCACTATATCGAAAATAAGTAAGTTTTATAGACATCCTCTAGCGTGAACAGAAAGCTGAGATTTAAGGAGAATGCGACACCTCAGCTAATTTTCAAAAGTTTTTTTTACATTAAAACGGAAAGAATCCTCTAGTGTGAACAGAAATTCAAACATACATATTTTGTTCACTATATCGAAAATAAGTAAGTTTTCAAGACATCCTCTAGTGTGAACAGAAAGCTGAGATTTAAGGAGAATGCGACACCTCAGCTAATTCTAAAAAAAAAATTACATTAAAACGGAAAGAATCCTCTAGTGTGAACAGAAATTCAAACATACATATTTTGTTCACTACATGGAAAAGAAGTAAGTTTTCAAGACATCCTCTGGTGTGAACAGAAAGCTGAGATTTTAGGAGAATGCGACACCTCAGCTAATTTTCAAAAGTTTTTTTTACATTAAAACGGAAAGAATCCTCTAGTGTGAACAGAAATTCGAACATACATATTTTGTTCACTATATCGAAAATAAGAAAGTTTTCAAGACATCCTCTAGCGTGAACAGAAAGCTGAGATTTAAGGAGAATGCGACACCTCACCTAATTTTCAAAAGTTTTTTTTACATTAAAACGGAAAGAATCCTCTAGTGTGAACAGAAATTCAAACATACATATTTTGTTCACTATATCGAAAATAAGTAAGTTTTCAAGACATCCTCTAGCGTGAACAGAAAGCTGAGATTTAAGGAGAATGCGACACCTCAGCTAATTTTCAAAAGTTTTTTTTACATTAAAACGGAAAGAATCCTCTAGTGTGAACAGAAATTCAAACATACATATTTTGTTCACTATATCGAAAATAAGTAAGTTTTATAGACATCCTCTAGCGTGAACAGAAAGCTGAGATTTAAGGAGAATGCGACACCTCAGCTAATTTTCAAAAGTTTTTTTTACATTAAAACGCAAAGAATCCTCTAGTGTGAACAGAAATTCAAACATACATATTTTGTTCACTATATTGAAAATAAGTAAGTTTTATAGACATCCTCTAGTGTGAACAGAAAGCTGAGATTTAAGGAGAATGCGACACCTCAGCTAATTTTCAAAAGTTTTTTTTACATTAAAACGGAAAGAATCCTCTAGTGTGAACAGAAATTCAAATATACATATTTTGTTCACTGCATGGAAAAGAAGTAAGTTTTCAAGACATCCTCTAGCGTGAACAGAAAGCTGAGATTTAAGTAGAATGCGACACCTCAGCTAATTTTCAAAAGTTTTTTTTTACATTAAAACGGAATGAATCCTCTAGTGTGAACAGAAAGTTGAGATTTAAGGAGAATACGACACCTCAGCTAATTTTCAAAAAAAATTTTTACATTAAAACGAAAAGAATCCTCTAGTGTGAACAGAAATTCAAACATACATATTTTGTTCACTATATGGAAAAAAGTAAGTTTTATAGACATCCTCTAGTGTGAACAGAAAGCTGAGATTTAAGGAGAATGCGACACCTCAGCTAATTTTCAAAAGTTTTTTTACATTAAAACGGAAAGAATCCTCTAGTGTGAACAGAAATTCAAACATACATATTTTGTTCACTATATCAATAAGTAAGTTTTATAGACATCCTCTAGTGTGAACAGAAAGCTGAGATTTAAGGAGAATGCGACACCTCAGCTAATTTTCAAAAGTTTTTTTTACATTAAAACGGAAAGAATCCTCTAGTGTGAACAGAAATTCAAATATACATATTTTGTTCACTGCATGGAAAAGAAGTAAGTTTTCAAGACATCCTATAGCGTGAACAGAAAGCTGAGATTTAAGTAGAATGCGACACCTCAGCTAATTTTCAAAAGTTTTTTTTTACATTAAAACGGAAAGAATCCTCTAGCGTGAACAGAAAGCTGAGATTTAAGTAGAATGCGACACCTCAGCTAATTTTCAAAAGTTTTTTTTACATTAAAACGAAAAGAATCCTCTAGTGTGAACAGAAATTCAAACATACATATTTTGTTCACTGCATGGAAAAGAAGTAAGTTTTCAAGACATCCTCTAGTGTGAACAGAAAGCTGAGATTTAAGGAGAATGCGACACCTCAGCTAATTTTCAAAAGTTTTTTTTTCATTAAAATGGAAAGAATCCTCTAGTGTGAACAGAAATTCAAACATACATATTTTGTTCACTGCATGGAAAAGAAGTAAGTTTTCAAGACATCCTCTGGTGTGAACAGAAAGCTGAGATTTAAGGAGAATGCGACACCTCAGCTAATTTTCAAAAGTTTTTTTTACATTAAAACGGAAAGAATCCTCTAGTGTGAACAGAAATTCAAACATACATATTTTGTTCACTGCATGGAAAAGAAGTAAGTTTTCAAGACATCCTCTAGTGTGAACAGAAAGCTGAGATTTAAGGAGAATGCGACACCCCAGCTAATTTTCAAAAGCTTTTTTTACATTAAAACGGAAAGAATCCTCTAGTGTGAACAGAAATTCAAACATACATATTTTGTTCACTGCATGGAAAAGAAGTAAGTTTTCAAGACATCGTCTAGTGTGAACAGAAAGCTGAGATTTAAGGAGAATGCGACACCTCAGCTAATTTTAAAAAGTTTTTTTTTACATTAAAACAGAAAGAATCCTCTAGTGTGAACAGAAATTCAAACATACATATTTTGTTCACTTCATGGAAAAGAAGTAAGTTTTCAAGACATCCTCTAGCGTGAACAGAAAGCTGAGATTTAAGGAGAATGCGACACCTCAGCTAATTTTCAAAAGTTTTTTTTACATTAAAACGGAAAGAATCCTCTAGCGTGAACAGAAAGCTGAGATTTAAGTAAAATGCGACACCTCAGCTAATTTTCAAGAGTTTTTTTTACATTAAAATGGAAAGAATCCTCTAGTGTGAACAGAAATTCAAACATACATATGATGTTCACTACATGGAAAAGAAGTAAGTTTTCAAGACATCCTCTAGTGTGAACAGAAAGTTGAGATTTAAGGAGAATGCGACACCTCAGCTAATTTTCAAAAGTTTTTTTTACATTAAAACGGAAAGAATCCTCTAGTGTGAACAGAAATTCAAACATACATATTTTGTTCACTATATCGAAAATAAGTAAGTTTTATAGACATCCTCTAGTGTGAACAGAAAGCTGAGATTTAAGGAGAATGCGACACCTCAGCTAATTTTCAAAAGTTTTTTTTACATTAAAACGGAAAGAATCCTCTAGTGTGAACAGAAATTCAAATATACATATTTTGTTCACTATATCGAAAATAAGTAAGTTTTATAGACATCCTCTAGCGTGAACAGAAAGCTGAGATTTAAGGAGAATGCGACACCTCAGCTAATTTTCAAAAGTTTTTTTTACATTAAAACGGAAAGAATCCTCTAGTGTGAACAGAAATTCAAACATACATATTTTGTTCACTATATCGAAAATAAGTAAGTTTTCAAGACATCCTCTAGTGTGAACAGAAAGCTGAGATTTAAGGAGAATGCGACACCTCAGCTAATTCTAAAAAAAAAATTACATTAAAACGGAAAGAATCCTATAGTGTGAACAGAAATTCAAACATACATATTTTGTTCACTACATGGAAAAGAAGTAAGTTTTCAAGACATCCTCTAACGTGAACAGAAAGATGAGATTTAAGGAGATTGCGACACCTCAGCTAATTTTCAAAAGTTTTTTTTACATTAAAACGGAAAGAATCCTCTAGTGTGAACAGAAATTCAAACATTCATATTTTGTTCACTATATCGAAAATAAGTAAGTTTTCAAGACATCCTCTAGTGTGAACAGAAAGCTGAGATTTAAGGAGAATGCGACACCTCAGCTAATTTTCAAAAGTTTTTTTTACATTAAAACGGAAAGAATCCTCTAGTGTGAACAGAAATTCAAACATACATATTTTGTTCACTATATCGAAAAGAAGTAAGTTTTATAGACATCCTCTAGCGTGAACAGAAAGCTGAGCTTTAAGGAGAATGCGACACCTCAGCTAATTTTCAAAAGTTTTTTTTACATTAAAACGGAAAGAATCCTCTAGTGTGAACAGAAATTCAAACATACATATTTTGTTCACTATATCGAAAATAAGTAAGTTTTATAGACATCCTCTAGTGTGAACAGAAAGCTGAGATTTAAGGAGAAAGCGACACCTAAGCTAATTTTCAAAAGTTTTTTTTACATTAAAACGGAAAGAATCCTCTAGTGTGAACAGAAATTCAAACATACATATTTTGTTCACTATCTCGAAAATAAGTAAGTTTTATAGACATCCTCTAGTGTGAACAGAAAGCTGAGATTAAGGAGAATGCGACACCTCAGCTAATTTTCAAAAGTTTTTTTTACATTAAAACGGAAAGAATCCTCAAGTGTGAACAGAAATTCAAATATACATATTTTGTTCACTGCATGGAAAAGAAGTAAGTTTTCAAGACATCCTCTAGCGTGAACAGAAAGCTGAGATTTAAGTAGAATGCGACACCTCAGCTAATTTTCAAAAGTTTTTTTTTACATTAAAACGGAAAGAATCCTCTAGCGTGAACAGAAAGCTGAGATTTAAGTAGAATGCGACACCTCAGCTAATTTTCAAAAGTTTTTTATACATTAAAATGGATAGAATACATTAAAACGAAAAGAATCCTCTAGTGTGAACAGAAATTCAAACATACATATTTTGTTCACTGCATGGAAAAGAAGTAAGTTTTCAAGACATCCTCTAGTGTGAACAGAAAGCTGAGATTTAAGGAGAATGCAACACCTCAGCTAATTTTCAAAAGTTTTTTTTACATTAAAACGGAAAGAATCCTCTAGTGTGAACAGAAATTCGAACATACATATTTTGTTCACTATATCGAAAATAAGAAAGTTTTCAAGATATCCTCTAGCGTGAACAGAAAGCTGAGATTTAAGGAGAATGCGACACCTCAGCTAATTTTCAAAAGTTTTTTTCACATTAAAACGGAAAGAATCCTCTAGTGTGAACAGAAATTCAAACATACATATTTTGTTCACTATATCGAAAATAAGTAAGTTTTATAGACATCCTCTAGCGTGAACAGAAAGCTGAGATTTAAGGAGAATGCGACACCTCAGCTAATTTTGAAAAGTTTTTTTTACTTTAAAACGCAAAGAATCCTCTAGTGTGAACAGAAATTCAAACATACATATTTTGTTCACTATATTGAAAATAAGTAAGTTTTATAGACATCCTCTAGTGTGAACAGAAAGCTGAGATTTAAGGAGAATGCGACACCTCAGCTAATTTTCAAAAGTTTTTTTTACATTAAAACGGAAAGAATCCTCTAGTGTGAACAGAAATTCAAATATACATATTTTGTTCACTGCATGGAAAAGAAGTAAGTTTTCAAGACATCCTCTAGCGTGAACAGAAAGCTGAGATTTAAGTAGAATGCGACACCTCAGCTAATTTTCAAAAGTTTTTTTTTACATTAAAACGGAAAGAATCCTCTAGCGTGAACAGAAAGCTGAGATTTAAGTAGAATACGACACCTCAGCTAATTTTCAAAAGTTTTTTTTACATTAAAACGAAAAGAATCCTCTAGTGTGAACAGAAATTCAAACATACATATTTTGTTCACTGCATGGAAAAGAAGTAAGTTTTCAAGACATCCTCTAGTGTGAACAGAAAGCTGAGATTTAAGGAGAATGCGACACCTCAGCTAATTTTCAAAAGTTTTTTTTCATTAAAATGGAAAGAATCCTCTAGTGTGAACAGAAATTCAAACATACATATTTTGTTCACTGCATGGAAAAGAAGTAAGTTTTCAAGACATCCTCTAGTGTGAACAGAAAGCTGAGATTTAAGGAGAATGCGACATCTCAGCTAATTTTCAAAAGTTTTTTTTACATTAAAACGGAAAGAATCCTCTAGTGTGAACAGAAATTCAAACATACATATTTTGTTCACTGCATGGAAAAGAAGTAAGTTTTCAAGACATCCTCTAGTGTGAACAGAAAGCTGAGATTTAAGGAGAATGCGACACCTCAGCTAATTTTCAAAAGCTTTTTTTACATTAAAACGGAAAGAATCCTCTAGTGTGAACAGAAATTCAAACATACATATTTTGTTCACTGCATGGAAAAGAAGTAAGTTTTCAAGACATCCTCTAGTGTGAACAGAAAGCTGAGATTTAAGGAGAATGCGACACCTCAGCTAATTTTAAAAAGTTTTTTTTTACATTAAAACGGAAAGAATCCTCTAGTGTGAACAGAAATTCAAACATACATATTTTGTTCACTTCATGGAAAAGAAGTAAGTTTTCAAGACATCCTCTAGCGTGAACAGAAAGCTGAGATTTAAGGAGAATGCGACACCTCAGCTAATTTTCAAAAGTTTTTTTTACATTAAAACGGAAAGAATCCTCTAGCGTGAACAGAAAGCTGAGATTTAAGTAAAATGCGACACCTCAGCTAATTTTCAAAAGTTTTTTTTACATTAAAATGGAAAGAATCCTCTAGTGTGAACAGAAATTCAAACATACATATTTTGTTCACTGCATGGAAAAGAAGTAAGTTTTCAAGACATCCTCTGGTGTGAACAGAAAGCTGAGATTTAAGGAGAATGCGACACCTCAGCTAATTTTCAAAAGTTTTTTTTACATTAAAACGGAAAGAATCCTCTAGTGTGAACAGAAATTCAAACATACATATTTTGTTCACTGCAAGGAAAAGAAGTAAGTTTTCAAGACATCCTCTAGTGTGAACAGAAAGCTGAGATTTAAGGAGAATGCGACACCTCAGCTAATTTTCAAAAGCTTTTTTTACATTAAAACGGAAAGAATCCTCTAGTGTGAACAGAAATTCAAACATACATATTTTGTTCACTGCATGGAAAAGAAGTAAGTTTTCAAGACATCCTCTAGTGTGAACAGAAAGCTGAGATTTAAGGAGAATGCGACACCTCAGCTAATTTTAAAAAGTTTTTTTTTTACATTAAAACGGAAAGAATCCTCTAGTGTGAACAGAAATTCAAACATACATATTTTGTTCACTTCATGGAAAAGAAGTAAGTTTTCAAGACATCCTCTAGCGTGAACAGAAAGCTGAGATTTAAGGAGAATGCGACACCTCAGCTAATTTTCAAAAGTTTTTTTTACATTAAAACGGAAAGAATCCTCTAGCGTGAACAGAAAGCTGAGATTTAAGTAAAATGCGACACCTCAGCTAATTTTCAAAAGTTTTTTTTACATTAAAATGGAAAGAATCCTCTAGTGCGAACAGAAATTCAAACATACATATGATGATCACTACATGGAAAAGAAGTAAGTTTTCAAGACATCCTCTAGTGTGAACAGAAAGTTGAGATTTAAGGAGAATGCGACACCTCAGCTAATTTTCAAAAGTTTTTTTTACATTAAAACGGAAAGAATCCTCTAGTGTGAACATAAATTCAAACATACATATTTTGTTCACTTCATGGAAAAGAAGTAAGTTTTCAAGACATCCTCTAGCGTGAACAGAAAGCTGAGATTTAAGTAGAATGCGACACCTCAGCTAATTTTCAAAAGTTTTTTTTTACATTAAAACGGAAAGAATCCTCTAGCGTGAACAGAAAGCTGAGATTTAAGTAGAATGCGACACCTCAGCTAATTTTCAAAAGTTTTTTTTACATTAAAACGAAAAGAATCCTCTAGTGTGAACAGAAATTCAAACATACATATTTTGTTCACTGCATGGAAAAGAAGTAAGTTTTCAAGACATCCTCTAGTGTGAACAGAAAGCTGAGATTTAAGGAGAATGCGACACCTCAGCTAATTTTCAAAAGTTTTTTTTCATTAAAATGGAAAGAATCCTCTAGTGTGAACAAAAATTCAAACATACATATTTTGTTCACTGCATGGAAAAGAAGTAAGTTTTCAAGACATCCTCTGGTGTGAACAGAAAGCTGATATTTAAGGAGAATGCGACACCTCAGCTAATTTTCAAAAGTTTTTTTTACATTAAAACGGAAAGAATCCTCTAGTGTGAACAGAAATTCAAACATACATATTTTGTTCACTGCATGGAAAAGAAGTAAGTTTTCAAGACATCCTCTAGTGTGAACAGAAAGCTGAGATTTAAGGAGAATGCGACACCTCAGCTAATTTTCAAAAGCTTTTTTTACATTAAAACGGAAAGAATCCTCTAGTGTGAACAGAAATTCAAACATACATATTTTGTTCACTGCATGGAAAAGAAGTAAGTTTTCAAGACATCCTCTAGTGTGAACAGAAAGCTGAGATTTAAGGAGAATGCGACACCTCAGCTAATTTTCAAAAGTTTTTTTTCATTAAAATGGAAAGAATCCTCTAGTGTGAACAGAAATTCAAACATACATATTTTGTTCACTGCATGGAAAAGAAGTAAGTTTTCAAGACATCCTCTGGTGTGAACAGAAAGCTGAGATTTAAGGAGAATGCGACACCTCAGCTAATTTTCAAAAGTTTTTTTTCATTAAAATGGAAAGAATCCTCTAGTGTGAACATAAATTCAAACATACATATTTTGTTCACTGCATGGAAAAGAAGTAAGTTTTCAAGACATCCTCTGGTGTGAACAGAAAGCTGAGATTTAATGCGAGTGCGACACCTCAGCTAATTTTCAAAAGTTTTTTTTCATTAAAATGGAAAGAATCCTCTAGTGTGAACAGAAATTCAAACATACATATTTTGTTCACTGCATGGAAAAGAAGTAAGTTTTCAAGACATCCTCTGGTGTGAACAGAAAGCTGAGATTTAAGTAGAATGCGACACCTCAGCTAATTTTCAAAAGTTTTTTTTTACATTAAAACGGAAAGAATCCTCTAGCGTGAACAGAAAGCTGAGATTTAAGTAGAATGCGACACCTCAGCTAATTTTCAAAAGTTTTTTTTACATTAAAACGAAAAGAATCCTCTAGTGTGAACAGAAATTCAAACATACATATTTTGTTCACTGCATGGAAAAGAAGTAAGTTTTCAAGACATCCTCTAGTGTGAACAGAAAGCTGAGATTTAAGGAGAATGCGACACCTTAGCTAATTTTCAGAAGTTTTTTTTCATTAAAATGGAAAGAATCCTCTAGTGTGAACAGAAATTCAAACATACATATTTTGTTCACTGCATGGAAAAGAAGTAAGTTTTCAAGACATCCTCTAGTGTGAACAGAAAGCTGAGATTTAAGGAGAATGCGACACCTCAGCTAATTTTAAAAAGTTTTTTTTTACATTAAAACGGAAAGAATCCTCTAGTGTGAACAGAAATTCAAACATACATATTTTGTTCACTTCATGGAAAAGAAGTAAGTTTTCAAGACATCCTCTAGCGTGAACAGAAAGCTGAGATTTAAGGAGAATGCGACACCTCAGCTAATTTTCAAAAGTTTTTTTTACATTAAAACGGAAAGAATCCTCTAGCGTGAACAGAAAGCTGAGATTTAAGTAAAATGCGACACCTCAGCTAATTTTCAAAAGTTTTTTTTACATTAAAATGGAAAGAATCCTCTAGTGTGAACAGAAATTCAAACATACATATTTTGTTCACTGCATGGAAAAGAAGTAAGTTTTCAAGACATCCTCTGGTGTGAACAGAAAGCTGAGATTTAAGGAGAATGCGACACCTCAGCTAATTTTCAAAAGTTTTTTTTACATTAAAACGGAAAGAATCCTCTAGTGTGAACAGAAATTCAAACATACATATTTTGTTCACTGCAAGGAAAAGAAGTAAGTTTTCAAGACATCCTCTAGTGTGAACAGAAAGCTGAGATTTAAGGAGAATGCGACACCTCAGCTAATTTTCAAAAGCTTTTTTTACATTAAAACGGAAAGAATCCTCTAGTGTGAACAGAAATTCAAACATACATATTTTGTTCACTGCATGGAAAAGAAGTAAGTTTTCAAGACATCCTCTAGTGTGAACAGAAAGCTGAGATTTAAGGAGAATGCGACACCTCAGCTAATTTTAAAAAGTTTTTTTTTTACATTAAAACGGAAAGAATCCTCTAGTGTGAACAGAAATTCAAACATACATATTTTGTTCACTTCATGGAAAAGAAGTAAGTTTTCAAGACATCCTCTAGCGTGAACAGAAAGCTGAGATTTAAGGAGAATGCGACACCTCAGCTAATTTTCAAAAGTTTTTTTTACATTAAAACGGAAAGAATCCTCTAGCGTGAACAGAAAGCTGAGATTTAAGTAAAATGCGACACCTCAGCTAATTTTCAAAAGTTTTTTTTACATTAAAATGGAAAGAATCCTCTAGTGCGAACAGAAATTCAAACATACATATGATGATCACTACATGGAAAAGAAGTAAGTTTTCAAGACATCCTCTAGTGTGAACAGAAAGTTGAGATTTAAGGAGAATGCGACACCTCAGCTAATTTTCAAAAGTTTTTTTTACATTAAAACGGAAAGAATCCTCTAGTGTGAACATAAATTCAAACATACATATTTTGTTCACTTCATGGAAAAGAAGTAAGTTTTCAAGACATCCTCTAGCGTGAACAGAAAGCTGAGATTTAAGTAGAATGCGACACCTCAGCTAATTTTCAAAAGTTTTTTTTTACATTAAAACGGAAAGAATCCTCTAGCGTGAACAGAAAGCTGAGATTTAAGTAGAATGCGACAC
>NW_026895178.1:0-14498 GCF_033153095.1 Gastrolobium bilobum | reverse complement strand
ATGCATTGCTCCGGTACGCGCTTTTCATAGCCAGTATCAGTTTCTGGCACCAGTTCTCATTATTTGGACTTGAAACACGTTTTACAAGTCCTATATATTATTCTAGTAATTATCATGCACCGGGATACTTTTTCAATGGATCATATTGACTAGCAGAACCGGTATTTGCACTTTTCTTCCGAAAAATGATTTTCAGCATTCTTAATCACTTACTATATTTATTAAAGCCTCTTAATAATTATTAGGGTCAATTATGGAATTATTTCCTAATTTAACATAATTAATTACTTAATTTCCTTAATTAACGGTGCGAGTTCTTACACTGAGGCACGTATCAAAAAATGCACAATATAATTGGGGAGCATCTCAAAGTATTTGAAAATTACATTTTTTTTATAATTAATTCAAGTTAACCCCCATCACAGCATTTAGTGGCGGACCCAAAAAATGTTGTTTATGTCGGCACACTTAATGACGTTTATCTCAAAAAAAAATTTTAAAGAAAATTTTAAATGCATAAAATAAAGTACAAAAGTACTGAGTGTTACTATCAATCAATTTCACCGTTAGACCGGTTATGCAATAACGGTAATATTTATTTCCATCTTTGTATGGTTAAAATTCCCCATATTTAGTAATAAATGACTCACCTTTGTATGATTATGAAAATTCCATAAAGTTTTTATAAATGAAGTTGAAATTAATGTTTATCATGAGATAATTTTATTTCTTACACATACATAAAAATATGTGGGATGAATATTTTTATTTTTTTCCTATTCTCTTCACATGGCCTTACATATTTTTATGTCACTGTAACAACAGCTCACTAAACCCCTATCGTAACACCTTCCTTTGCCACAGTAGCTAACAGGTTATAATATTTAAAATTATTGTCGTTGCCTTACAGCTAAGCTGATGAGCCATCTGTAATTTTTCTTTTGCCTTCTTGGAATGTTGTTTTGCATTTATATGCTCATCTCTTAGGTAAGCTTCATTGGCAAACTTAACTGTTGAGATGCTGACCTGAAAAGATAAAATATATCAATATATCAAAAGAATATTTTAATATTTCTTGTTATTACTCAACAGATTTCCATAAACTAAAAGTTGTTATTTGGATATTATTAATTTAATTAAAGGTTAGTTTGCGTTTAAATTTCATTATAAACCTTAGCAAGTAAATAACAGTATTTACTAATGCTGAATTAACCTACAACTTAGGAGGCATGCATTAGAAAATGCAACAGGGAGCATCTCAAAGTATTTGAGAATTATATTTTGTTTATAATTAATTCAAGTTAACCCCCATAACAACATTAGTCACATATTACCTTCAAATTGACAAACAGACAAGTAAACACATATATCTCTTTAAAAGTAGATAGTATAAATTTTGAAAAATAAAATAAAATACAAAATATGACTCAAAAGTGAAAAGTACTAGTAAATAAATGGCTGGTTACTAAATATAATAAAGTAAATTTAATTTCAATCTATTATTCAATCAAATAATATTATAATATTAAATTATTTTAAAATCTATATTGTTAATATATATTTACGCAATATATGTTACGAAAATACATATTTGGCCACTATGATAGTGTCTTATCGATCAAATAAGTTATCTAATTAGAATACTACAAATAATGGTGGCTGCCCAATTAGAATTTTAAAAGGTCCTAGTGTCCTTTAATATTTTCAGAAAATCATGATTTCGCATATATTTTAAGATATTTTTATTCAGTCCTGAAGCCTTTGCCGAAGTTATCTAGCTCAATTTTTAGCCTAATTTAACCTAATTCATTTATTATACAAGTCATTAAAAAAACATATTACAGACTTTTATGACCTAGTTTATTTACCATACATGTTCTTTTAAAATTGATCATAATAATATTGTGGTGAAAATTTTCTTGATGTTATCATTTTTTACCTCCCAATTTAGTCATCTATATAGAAGACAATAATATTTTATTTTAAAATCCGTTCATCTGTTCTATTTTTTCTTCTTGTGACTATGTGTGCTAGTAGCCCGGCCCGGCCCATTTAGCCCTAGCCCGCGTGGGTTAGGGCCAAAAAGCCCACAATGGTATAGGCCCACATGGGCCAAAAGCCCTAAGGGTTAGGGCTAGCCCATGGGCCTTCCAAAAATTTAATATGTATTTTTTTGTTTAAAAAAAAATTCATATTTGATATAGCAATGTATCTCAAAAGTCCTTACCTGCATTAAAAATAGATTAAGGAGCAACATTTTCTCATATAAAAAAAAAGTGACAGCATATTCTCATAGATTATTGGAACACTAATGAAAACAGATTTTATAGTAATGCAGAGGACACTAATTTTATATAAAATGACTTGTGTGATCCATATGGGACAACAGATTACAATAAGATGTCAACATTGTAACAAAGAAATTAAATGACTAAATCTTCATAATACCAAGCATTAAGTGAAAAAAGTTAGCATACTTTCCTACAAACTGAATCAAGGCAACAAAATATTCTAATTACATGCATTTCCAGCATTGTTGTCAATGTAAATATTCAAGAATGGAGGCATTGCTATCAATGTAAATTCCAAGCATTGCTGTCAAAAAGTTCAAGAAATTCAGCTGTCATATACTCAAGAATGGATGCCAAATATACAGCAGCAGCATTGGCCTCAACTTCGCGGGATCAATTCTGCACAAAATCAATGTAAATACTAAATATCATCACAATTAAATCAATTAAGCTCAACCTACACATAATCAATGGATCTAAACTATAAATTTCAACTAGCTACTAACAGAAATACCTCTCTAATCTTCAATTTGAACTTCTTGATGCACATTGGCTTGTGATGTTGTTGTTTCATGATCACTAGTATTAGAACCATCTTCATCTAAAACTCATAACCAATTGAAACAAAACTGCTAAATTAGACAATCAATCCCTACATAACCAAGCAATATTAAAATATTAAGCATAATAACTCAAAGCATTACCATTAAGATTCTCGAGAAAACCATGCAACCAATTCCTAGTGCAAATCAACATTTGGACATTTTCAGGAAGAGTGGAACTTCTATATTTGGTAAGAACACGCCCACCGATACTAAAAGCCGATTCTGATGCCACTGAAGTAATTGGAATACTTAGCACATCTCTCGGGCCATAATAGAGAGTGTGTGAAATCTATTCTCACTGTGCTTCCAATAATTAAGCACGTCAAAATCCTCCCCATCACCATATTTAGCTTTTGGTTCATCCAAATAAAGATTTAATTCACTCTTACCACCAACAATCATACTTTCATTCTCAAACCTTTCAAACTCCTGCAAAATTTGATATATCAATTATATAAACGAAACAACAATGAAAAAAATGACTAAATTAGCACGAAAGAACTTACACTTATGTATAATTTTGATTTTTTTGACCTATTGCTTTCACCACTTGACTTGTGCAAGAGATTGGATTTGATGGATGAATGAGAATTAGAAGCACTTGATCCTTTGAGATTGCTCACATATTCTTCATATAGCTTCTCAAACTTTTCTCTTATATTTTTAACCTTATTTTGGGAGGTAAATGGATCAATTTTTGTGTAACAAAAGTCTAAGAAAACAAGCTTCAAACGCGGGTCAAAAATAGCTCCAAAAGCTAAAACTGTACTATATTCCTTCCAATATTTGTCAAACTTCTCTTTCATCCTCAGTGACATATCACTTAAAGTATAATCATCATTATACAAGTTTTCGTTCAGTATGCACTCGATCTTCCAAACTTGTACAAAGTATAAGTTAGAGGTTGGATAAGATGAACCTGAAATCATGTTTGTAGTCTCGTAAAAGGGTTCTAGGAATTCACATATTTTATCTCCTATTCTCCATTATTCACATGACGGACAATATTTGTAATTTCTATCTATCACTTGGAGAATATCACATTCCTTTTCATACTTAAGTGCACTTTCTAGCATCAAATATGTAGAATTCCACCTAGTTGACACATCTAATCTCAAACCAATGCTTGTGTCTATGCCTGCTTGTTCCACACAATCTTGAAACTTAATCATCCTCCCATCTGATCCTCTCACATACTTAACACTTTCTCTGATTTTATAAAGTGCTTCAGCAGCCACTTTCAAACCTTCTTGAACAATTAAATTAAGTATATGTGCAGAGCAACGTATATGAAAATATTCACCATCACACAACAAAGTATTCTGCAAACGGAGATGGTTTAACAATATAAGCTGCATGTTATCATTTACAGCAGCATTGTCCAAAGTAATGGAAAATACTTTCTTCTCAATTCCCCATTACTTTAAGCAATCAAATATAGCGGCTTCCAATTCAATCCCAGTGTGTGGAGGTTTCAGTCGAGAAAAATTAAGAATCTTGCTAATTAATTTCCATTTTTCATCAACAAAATGGACAGTTAAACAGATGTAACTCTCGCTATTAGATGTTGTCCAAACGTCAGAAGTCAGACATACTCTATTAGGAAGGCTGGACAAGAGTTGCTTAAGTTTGTCCTTTTCTTGGATGCATATTTTTTTAATATCAGGCACAATTGTATTCCTAGAGGGCATCACAATATCAGGATTCACATAATCAATCCACACTCTGATCAAATCATATTCAACAAAACTAAAAGCAAGATCATGTTTAATTATGGCTTGTGCAAGCAATTCTCGATGGGTCATTTGATTAACCTTTCTCAAGCTAGACTTTTATGATCATGATCCCTATCATAGATCCCCGAGTGAACACCTGCTCTATTCCTAGGGTCTTTATCTTTAAACGCATATTAACAATAAAATATTGGCGAGACATAAATATGATAAAGATAAAGTTTGCTCAAATTTTTTAATCATGATATACCAAATAGAAAAAAGTGTTCATATGATAAAACAGATTGTCTCTAGGACACCTATATACTAACAGTGGCATAGTGTCATCTTCGACCATGGATTGCGCACTTTGGGATGGTTGAGCTTTTCGTTTAGTTACAGCCATTATGATGCTAGGATTGAGGACGCTTTGTTGGATCACTGATCTATTGTTCACTGGTCCTTTTGTGCTGGCTAACTTGGATAAAATGTCAGCTCGCGAGTTTTGCTCTCTGGGGATGTGCTCCATTTTAAAGCTTTGAAACTCTCAGTAGTAGTCTTACTTTTTCAAGATATTTTATCATGAATGCTTCTTTCGCCTGGTAGCTTCCTTGAACTTGAGCAATTACTAATTGTGAATCGCTCTTGAGGATTATGTTTGTTGCCCCCAAGTCTTTGCCATGGCGAGTCCGGCGAGGACTGCTTCATACTCGGCTTGGTTGTTTGAAGCTTTAAACCCAAAGTGGATAGAGTGCTCCGCTGTTATACCTTGGGGGCTTTCCACGATGACTCCTGCACCGCTTCCTTTTACATTGGAAGACCCGTCGACAAAAATAACCCAAACCTCATTCACCTCAGCCTGATGTAGGTGTGTCATTTCGACAAGGAAGTCGGCTAGTACCTGGGCTTTGATTGCTTGTCGTGGTTCGTAAATGATGTCATATTCTGATAATTCTATCGACCACGAAATCATGCGACCTTCCAGATCAGGTTGTCTTAGCACTTGTCGAAGGGGCTGGTTTGTTCGAACTTTAATAGTGTGTCCATGGAAATAATGGCGCAGGCGTCGCGATGTTAAGATGAGCGCAAAAGCAACCTTTTCTATTTGTTGATAGCGCAGCTCCGGTCCTTCGAGTGCTTTACTGACAAAGTAGTTTGGTTGTTATTCCTGGGCCTCTTCGCACAATAAGACAGCGCTTATGGCTTCGTTGCTGACTGAGAGATAGAGAACCAGAGGTTCATTTGGTGGAGGCTTGACCAGGACTGGTGGGTTGGCCAAGTGTTCTTTGATGGCCATGAATCTTGTCTCGCACTCCGGAGTCCAGTTAAAGTATGATTTTTTACGCAATAGTTTAAACATTGGTAGCGACTTTTGTGCTGAGGCGGGAAGGAATCGGGTTAAGGCAGTGATTCTTCCCGTCAATTGTTGTAGTTCCTTTACGTTACGCGGGCTTGTCATGTTGAGTATGACTTTGCATTTATCAGGATTAGCCTTTATCCCGCGATGTGTTAGCATGAATCCTAAAATATTTCCGGCAGGTACTCCAAACGAGCATTTGGCTGGGTTAAGTCGTAACTTGTACTTGCGCAGTTGTTGAAATACATGTTCCAAATCTTGGGGATGTTGTGAAGTAGTCATTGTTTTGACTATCATGTCATCGATGTACACTTCAAGCATCTACCCAATCTGCTGACTGAAAACTTTATTCATCATACGTTGATAGGTGGCACCGGCGTTCTTGAGACCAAACGGCATCATGTTATAACAATAGGTAGCTTTTTCCGTGATAAAAGTTGTGGCCTCCTCGTCTGGTGTGAACATTGGAATCTGGTTGTAGCCTGAATATGCATCCATAAAGGATAAAATCTGGTATCATGCGGAGTTGTCGACCCGTTTATCAATGGTGGGAGTGGATAAAAGTCCTTTGGGCAATACTTGTTGAGGTCTGTGTAATCTGTACACATGCGCCACTTTCCATTGGGTTTTTTGACTAAGACCACATTAGAAAGCCAAGTAGAATATGTGATTTCTCTAATCACTCCTGCATCAAAGAGTTTTGCTACTTCGGTCTCAACCACCTGTTGCTTCTCTGGGGAGATTTTGCGCTTTTTCTGCGCGATGGGCTTAGCTTTGGAATCTAAGGTTAAGTGGTGACATAATACGCCTGGGTCTATTCCTAGCATGTCAACAGCTGTCCAAGCGAAGAGGTCTTTGTTGTTTAGCAGCACTGCCACCAACGGACTTTTCTCTGCTTCTGGGATATGTCATTCAATTTTGGTGATGTTTTCGGGTAATGGACCCAATTGGAGATTTTCCAGCTCCCTGTAACACCCCGTATATATCCGGTAATGTTATCATAATAGCGTATTAAGCTGCGCTTAATTAAAATGCGGAATTACTTTTTCTTTTCAATTATGATGCCATTAACATTACCAACTTGCTTAATAATCAATTAATAAAACATCGCCTGTATGTAATTGCAATAAAACAGCTAACTGAAATACCTCATAACATAGATAATATAAGTGTGGCTCTAGTCACGGAACTACAACAACGTAGACCGGACCATCTAACAGTTTATACAACTCCAAACTACAAGTACTAACAGAAAGTGTCATGGACAATCCCCATGCTCACTCAAATAAGGCAACATGCCCAACATCAATCTCAACAACAACATAATTATAAAAGGCATAAAACATAATTAGCATCAATATCCAGTCATGCTAACAAATAAGCAGAAGCAACATAATCAGCTAAGCTCCGGCCTCCTGCCGCCTGAGGCATCAGTACCCATACTACCTGATCCTGAAATAAGCATTCCCCAAACGTGGGGTAAGATCTCTAATCTAGAAATCTCAGTAAGTCAGTGAGTCCTCAAGGATCTTCCACCCCAAGCTCACTTACATGTGCAATATAAGTTCAAACACTGTTTATCATTTATCATTTCTAAAACAATGCAATGCAGCAGATAATCATGCCATGTGTGTCAATACTAATCTACTGGCCAGAGACAGTGCAGGTATACGTCTATCACCTATACACCGTGCAAGTACCACTTGCATTCACCCCGGTACACCGTCTTGTATGGCGCTACAAACTCAGGCTTCCCGTCAAGATGAAACAACACATGCATATTAAAAGCCATTACATGTAAAGTTCAATCAACATATCAAATATCCAAAAGCATGTACACAACATGCATAAACCATACCCCCATGGGACATGGTGGAACCACAACATGGCTAAACCGAGGAAATGAAAGCTTACCTCGCAAGCTAACTCCAAAAGCCAAGAGTCCACAGCTCAAAGTCCAAACACAGCAGATTCACAATCTATTATGGACCAATACTATATTAATAATAATGCAACACAAGCATATAACTTAAAGACAACGCCTTTCCTTACGTTTTACGTCTTAAGGCTCCATACCAAACCATAAGTCCTTAATCACTTGATTCTGACTTAGTTTAATTAAAACAGAAGTTCAACTTCATCAATCTAGGGTCCCCAAACCCCCAATAGCCTACTGTCCTCACAGCACAGCTACTGTTCTTCGAAATCCCAGAATATCCGGATATTCCTCGGGACCATATCCGGATATGAAATATCCGGATATCTCACTGGACATATCCGGATATACAATATCCGGATATCCAGAATCCCATATTCGGATATCTATTATCCGGATACTCAAAACCCATATCCGGATATTTCACGACAGAATGCAGAAAATACATTTCGTGAAGATATCCTTCCAAGGTTGGGTTTTTAACGATTTAAAGCACCTACACATGCATTTCTAGGTATGTTCAACATTACCCAACAACAAGTTATCATCTTTAAGCCTTAACATGCATCAAGCTTTCATTTTTAAGTTCAAAGACTCTAGACCAAAGGTGACAAGGCTTACCAAAGCTCAATCAGCCAACAAGAGGTGCTCTTAGAGCTCAAAAGGTCACTCCAAGGTTCTGTCTCTCTCTGCACACGAAAATGTAAGTTGAAGGTTGGTCCTTTCTCCACAAAGAACACACCGTGAAGCTTAAAAAGCCAACTCCAAGGTTCCCACAACTCAACTCTCCCACTCAGCCCTCAAAGCTGACTCCCAACAGCCTCCCAATTCAGAACACCAGCTCTCTACACAATCACAAGGCCACTCACACAAGGCTCAAGTGTTTGGAGGTGAAGAAAATCAAGAAAGGAAGTGTCTTGGACCCAAAATGGAGAAGAAACCCCAAGGAGCAGCCAAGCTGATCAGCCACCCTCACACACTCACGTAGAGAAACTGTTTTCTAGGGTTTAGTGCCCACTAAGGCTTAAATAGTGGTTTAACAATTAAACACACAGTATTAACTTTAATTGCTACGCTTAGCATTTTAATCCCAAATTTTGGATTCTGAAACTAGACATTTTTCTAAGAATTATCATATTTTTTTCGTAATTTTCTGAGCACCTTTCCGGTACGCGCTTTTCTAAGCCAGTACCGATTTCTAGCACCAGTTCTAATTATCTGGACTTGAAACTCGTTTTACAAGTCCTATATATTCCTAGTAATTAACATGCACTTATTATAATTTTCCGGGATACTTTTTCGGTACGCATTTATACCGACTAGCAGAACCGGTATCTGCACTTTTCTTCCGAAAAGCGACTTTCAGCATTATTACTCACTTACTATAATTATTAAAGCCTCATAATAATTATTAGGGTCAATTATGGAATCATTTCCTAATTTTGCATAATTAATTAATTAAATACCTTAATTAACGGTGCGGGTTCTTACATTCACCCCACCTTTTTGGGATTTTGACCTCAAAATCAGAAACATACCTGGTCGAAACTCGGGGTACTGCCGGAGAAGCTCGTCCTCACGCTCCCAAGTACACTCCTCAGGAGTCCTTTCGGTCCACTGCACCTTGACCATCGGAATGATCTTGCTCCTCAGCTGCTTCTCGCCACGATCGAGAATCTTTAGTGGTCCGACGGGAGTCTTTAAGTTCTCCCGAACTTCCACATCATCCGGTTGCACTACGTGCGAAGGATCTGCTATGTACCTCCGAAGCTGAGACACGTGAAACACGTCGTGGATGTTGGCCAGGTTCGGAGGCAAGGCAAGCCGGTAGGCAACAGGTCCTACTCTACCAAGAATCTGGTATGGCCCAATAAAGCGCGGGCTCAGCTTCCTCACTCCGAGTGCCCGTCCAACACCGGTGACAGGTGAAAGTCTCACAAACACGTGCTCACCCTCACTGAACTCCAGTGGTCGATGCTTGACATCGTAGTAGCTCTTCTGACGATTTTGCGCCTGCTTCAGCTTTTCCCTGATCATCTGGATCTGCAGGGTGGTATCTTGGACAAAGTCCAAGCCAAACAACTCACGATCCCCAACCTCCGACCAGCAGGTAGGTGTACGACACCTCCTACCGTAGAGCGCCTCGTAGGGTGCCATGCCCAGGCTAGCATGGAAACTGTTGTTATAAGAAAACTCTACCAATGGAAGGTACCTATCCCATGCCGAGCCCTGCTCCAACGTGCAAGCCCGCAACATGTCCTCCAAGGTCTGGATAGTCCGCTCAGTCTGTCCATCAGTCTGAGGGTGATAAGCGGTACTCAACCTCAACTGTGTACCAAAAGCTCCCTGCAGCGCCTCCCAGAACCGAGATGTGAACTTCGGGTCCCTATCACTGATGATACTCACGGGCACCCCGTGAAGCCTCACAATCTCGCGAACATACAATCTGGCCAACTGCTCTGTAGTGAAGCTCACCTTCACTGGAAGGAAATGGGGAGACTTCGTTAGTCTGTCCATAATGACCCATAACGAGTCACAGCCAACCTGAGTCTTCGGCAAACCCACAACGATGTCCATGGAAATGCTCTCCCATTTCCACTCTGGAATCTCAAGAGGCTGAAGTTTACCAGACGGCTTCTGGTGTTCAATCTTCACTTTCTGGCAAACCAAACACTTGGACACAAAGATGGCAACATATTTCTTCATGCCCGGCCACCAGAAGTTCTTCTTCAAGTCTTGATACATCTTAGTAGCACCAGGGTGGATAGAAAACTGACCCTTATGGCCTTCTGCCATAACCTCTTCTGTCAACGGACCTCGAGGAACCACAATCCTCCGCTGGAACAAAAGCAATCCATCATCATTCCAAGACACACCGTCTTGGTTCTTCACATAATCCAGACACTCTCTCTGAACTTGTGCCTCTTTGATCTTTTCTAGTAGCTCGTTCACAACATTTGATGCTTCCAACCCGAAAAGTACGCTCGCGCACGGAGCGGTCACTGCCAAGTGGCAGAACTTCTCAACCACATCGAAGTTACCAAGTAGCAAACTGGATGAACTACTGGATTTCCGACTCAAAGCATCAGCTACCACATTGGCCTTGCCAGGGTGATACCTTAGCTCAAAGTCGTAGTCCTTTATGAACTCCATCCATCTCCTCTGCCTCATGTTCAACTCCTTCTGGTCGAACAGGTACTTCAAACTCTTGTGGTCACTGAACACCACAAACCTCAAACCAAAAAGATAATGCCTCCAAATCTTGAAAGCAAACACAATCGCAGCCAACTCCAAATCATGAGTCGGGTAGTTCTCTTCATGAGGCTTCAACTGCCTCGAAGCAAAAGCAACAGCTCTACCAGACTGCATCAGCACACAACCCAGCCCCTTTCCAGAAGCATCACAGTAAAGCTCAAACTGCTCCTCAGGATCAGGAAGGATCAACACAAGTGAAGAAGTCAATCTCTCCTTCAACTCTTGAAAGCACGCCTCACACTCGTGAGTCCACACAAATGGAGTCTCCTTTCGGGTAAGGCGAGTCAAAGGGAGAACCATCGTGGAAAAGCCCTTGATGAACCTCCGATAGTAACCTGCCAAACCTAAGAAGCTCCTCACCTCCGTAGCTGTCTTGGGTCTCTCCCAATCTAACACGGCCTCAATCTTGTTGGGATCCACTGCAACTCCATCTGCTGAAATCACATGCCCCAGAAACTTGACTGATTTGAGCCAAAACTCACACTTAGAAGGTTTAGCATAAAGTTTTTTCTCCTTCAGCACTTGCAGAACTATCCTCAGATGCTCCGCATTCTCCTCCTCAGTCTTGGAGTAGATCAGAATATCATCAATGAAGACAATCACAAACTGATCCAGATATGGCTGGAAAATCCTGTTCATGTAATCCATGAACACTGCCGGCGCATTTGTGAGTCCAAACGGAATCACCAAATACTCAAAACGACCGTATCTCGAACGAAACGCGGTCTTCGGGACATCCTCCGGCTTCACCCGAATCTGATGGTATCCGGACCGGAGATCAATCTTGGAATACACACAAGCACCCCTGAGCTGATCCAACAGATCATCAATCCGAGGAAGGGGATACTTGTTCTTGATTGTCACCTTGTTCAACTGCCTGTAGTCGGTGCACAATCGCATTGTCCCGTCCTTCTTCTTCACAAAGATAACCGGTGCTCCCCAAGGAGACACACTCGGTCTAATGAAATCTTTCGCCGAAAGATCCTCAATATGCTTCTTAAGCTCAGCCAACTCCGGTGGCGACATCCGATAAGGAGCTAAAGAAATCGGCCCCACACCGGGCAACAAGTCAATGGAGAACTCTATCTCCCGCTGTGGCGGAAACTCAGGAATCTCCTCAGGAAACACCTCAAGGAACTCCCCCACCACAGGAATGCCAGTGATATCCTCCTGTGTCCCGCTCACCAAACCACCCAACATGACATAACCCAATGCCCCTGCTCGCAGCGCTCTCCTGGCCTGCAGCAGTGAAATGTATGGCAAGGAACTAGCTGTGAAATCACACGGAGACATCACCATTCGCTTTGCACAGCAATCAATCAATGCACAGTTTCTAGACAACCAATCCATGCCCAGAATAATCTCAAGGTTGGCCATCGGCAACCCTATCAGAGCTACCGAGAACTCACGGCCATCCCACTGAAACGCTACATCGCGATGTACAGTGGTAGAATCACAAATCTCTCCGGTGGCGGTAGTCACCCGCAACGGTGGAGAAAGCACAGCACTGGGCAACTCAAGCCCCAAAGCAATCAGGGTAGCAACAAACGAATTAGTAGCCCCGGAATCAAAGATAGCATCGACAAAAGAATCACCAATAGACACAGTACCTCTGACAAGGTTCGGAGCGCGGTCCGACTGCTGCCTATCTAGTGTATACACTCTCCCAACAGGAGGTGGCACTGCAGGTGCCGAAGAAGATGCCATCGGAACCATCTGCAAAGGAACTGCCTGAACAGCTGCAGCTCTCGCCGTCGACGATGGACAATCTCTAGAGAAGTGGCCCTACTTGCCACACTTGAAGCACAGCAACTGCCCCGTAGCACAGCGTCCCACATGCTCCTTCCCACATCCCGAACATCTCGGAGTGGTAGGAGGCCTAGCAGAACTCCCCTGATGTGAAGGAACCACCTGCTCCCTTGCTCTCCTCAACCTTGGCCCTCTTGGCCTTGCTTGCCACACAAACATCCTCGATGTCCTTACACTGCTGAACCAGTGTACCAAAGTCCCTCGAAGCAGCACCAGCAAGATGCTCAGCAATCACCTCACTAAGTCCCCTGCGGAACTTAGCTGCCAGAAACAACGGAGTAGGAGGAACCATCCGGAAGTGTGCAAACTTCACTAGCTCATTAAACTTAGCCAGGTACTCATCAACAGACATCGAGCCCTGCACCAAACGATCAAACTCTCCCTGCTTCCTCTCCTGCGCATCATAGGGAAAGTATCGGCCCAGCGACTCTAGCCATCTCGCAGCAGCAATAGGATCCAGAGACCCCTCAAACACAGGTGGCTTATGCTTCCTGAAAGCATTCAGCCGGCGATCGATCGCATCACGATCCTCAGCAATCAATTCAGAACACCAGCTCTCTACACAATCACAAGGCCACTCACACAAGGCTCAAGTGTTTGGAGGTGAAGAAAATCAAGAAAGGAAGTGTCTTGGACCCAAAATGGAGAAGAAACCCCAAGGAGCAGCCAAGCTGATCAGCCACCCTCACACACTCACGTAGAGAAACTGTTTTCTAGGGTTTAGTGCCCACTAAGGCTTAAATAGTGGTTTAACAATTAAACACACAGTATTAACTTTAATTTCTACGCTTATCATTTTAATCCCAAATTTTGGATTCTGAAACTAGACATTTTTCTAAGAATTATCATATTTTTTTCGTAATTTTCTGAGCACCTTTCCGGTACGCGCTTTTCCAAGCCAGTACCGGTTTCTAGCACCAGTTCTCATTATCTGGACTT
Source organism: Gastrolobium bilobum (assembly GCF_033153095.1). Classification (NCBI taxonomy): domain Eukaryota; kingdom Viridiplantae; phylum Streptophyta; class Magnoliopsida; order Fabales; family Fabaceae; genus Gastrolobium; species Gastrolobium bilobum. The sequence goes on along the minus strand of NW_026895178.1, from coordinate 594 downwards.
GAAGCTCGTTTTACAAGTTCTACATATTATTCTAGTAATTAACATGCACTTATTATAATTTTCTGGGATACTTTTTCGGTACGCATTTATACCGACTAGCAGAATCGGTATCTGCACTTTTCTTCCGAAAAGCGACTTTCAGCATTATTACTCACATACTATAATTATTAAAGCCTCATAATAATTATTAAGGTCAATTATGGAATCATATCCTAATTTTTCATAATTAATTAATTAAATACCTTAATTAACGGTGCGGGTTCTTACATTCCCCATCTGGTTGAGGACGTGTATCGCGCAGATCTTCGCACATATCAAGACCAGTCATATTGACTGACGCTTTAACTTTGTCATCTGGCTGTATTGGAATTTTAGCTCGTAAGCTGGTATTATAATAGCTACGCGCTGTTTTTTGGTCGCCCCTAATAGCAACTACCGGGCTAGATTTGTCACGAAATTTCATTAGAAGGTGGGGCATAGTGATGATTGCCTTTAGCGCGACAATGGTTGGTCTTCCTAGAATGATGTTATATGCAGACGCGTACTCAACCACATAAAATCGTACTTTGATAGTTCGAGCCAGAGGCATGATTC
>NW_026895177.1:0-14537 GCF_033153095.1 Gastrolobium bilobum | reverse complement strand
AATTAGGTAGCTCCATATTCTCTCTTGAATGAGTTTCCTGAAATAAATAAAAATAAAAAGATACTCACGCAATTATTTAAACAAATTGAAATAAATATTATAATAATTTTAATATATTTAGAATAATATACAAATTGGAAATCCATAATAATGTTTTTTTACCTGAATTCTGAAATATTAAATCAGCCAAAAAAGACACAGGTGCTATGCAAGAACACTATGGTTCAATTAAGTTGAACTAAAGATCGATCTGATTTTTTTCACTGAAGTCAACATAGGAACATTTCATTACTTTAGTGAACTCAATATCTAGTTTTTTGTATAATGGTTAAGGATTGTAGCTTATATTGTTATCTGATCTTTCAATATAATTAGAGATTTTGGGAAATTGTTAATTTAGTAGGAGGAAATCATTCTTTGAAATGTTACTATAGATGGTGATAGATTCTTTGCCTTATGACCTTCTAACACCAACAGCTAATCTTATCTGATTCCTTATTGCAGAATGTTATTGATAAGTTTTGCAAATTCATTATTCACATTTATGGTGCGCCCTAGGCAGTCTTATGAGCTAATCTCTTAGTAATTGCAATGAGCATAATACAAAACGGTTCCGGTAATTATGGTGTTGGGGACTTCAGATTTCAAAACTTAATTTCAATGTAATGGTTTTTCCATACTTTAATCGACCTTTGTTGAGGATAGACTTGTGACACTGGAGCAAGTATCTTTTCAACCAATATATGCAATAGTAATTCAGTTGCTAGGTAAGTTAAAATAAAATTAGATCATACATTTCATATACGTGTATTGAGTCTGATATTATAAACACAGTAATGAAACATGAGATGAGGATTGCAAAAATGAAATCATATATGTAATATATATATTCAAGAACCAATCATTGTTAAAGATTTAATGAACTGAACAAAACCATAAATAAAAAAGGAGAAATAACGAACCTTCTACTTTCTTCTTAACTGATTGATCCATGGAGGCAAACAATCATCCAACGGGATGGTGGTAGGAATGTAGTAGATGAATATCGTTTATGTCAGAAAATGAAAAGTCACTTCCCCTTTTGTTGTATATATTAATTAGTAATAATTTGACCTTTATTTGAAATACCTCTGTTTTGGCAAATTTACTGTCTTTTCAGTTCATTGTTATGTAACTTTGGCGCTAAAACCTTCTTTGTAGGTCTGGTGCGGCAGATTAAGTGACTTTTCAGTTCTTTGTTATGTAACTTAGTCAATAATAAAGTGTCTGTTCCATAAGTGGGAAATGAAGGGGCATTAGAGGATGAGTGAAGGCACGACAGAGTCCCAAGAATTTGTCTGTAGCATAATTTGTAGAATTAGTAGCATTAAATAAGCTGTGTAGGTTGTTGCAGGTTTTTTTTATTAAAAATTTTTGGATTTAAAGAAATATAAAAAAAAAACATGAGTAAAAAGAAAAAAGAAATATCGAGTTCGGAATTCTGGTTATTCGTCTCTTGCTACCGTGTCATATGGCATAATTTTATTGAGTTTACTATTGAACCTAAGTGGATAACACAAAAAAAAATTGGAAGACATACACCTCATATTAATTATGTTTTAATTAATTATATAAATAAAGTCAAATTATTTATTACACGGGATATCTAAAAACCATAAATTACTACTTTCTTAAGATGATATAAAAATAGTAATAGCTGAAGGTTGGATTGTGAAGCTGCCATACTGTGCTTTTTATTTTCCTTCCCATTTTCATGTATGAAATTCACATTAACATGCATCTTCTATAAGTCACGTTAACAATATCGATTTTTTTTAATAAGTTGTGTAGGTTGTTGCAGGTTTTTTTTAATTTGGCTATTTAAAACTATATTAAATGATTATTAGTGTTCTGTTAGTATGGTAAGAATTTCTCCTACCATTCCGAAACAATGACAACATGAAGCTACTACCTACATAATAATTGTTTAATACTAAAGACCTAATTCGTGGAAATGTATGAATATATAACTTTGTTTCATTATCATAAGACATGTCATTTTGCTTGCAATTACATGTCACCTTGCATGTAATTGCAGTAACATGTGCCCAGTAGTTTTATTCTGCATGTAATTGATCATTGGTAATATATATGAAACAAAGAAGTATGATTGATAGAAGAAATAATTATTAATAATTATTTGAGAAAAAAGAAAGAGTTTAAATTTTTTTTTGTATTATATAGGATGAGACAAATAAGACATTGCTGTGTAAGTTCAATTTTGATTTAACATTGGTAAAAAATTCTTGATAGACAACGTTAACAAACAATTTTAAAATTGGCCATGAGACTCAATCAGCAAATCCACGACTTTGAGAAAAAAAAAATAGAGAAGAAAACTAAAAGTTTGAATAAGCCTCATAAATATTGTTTTAAACGTTTATTGGAATGATAAATAACAGTACTGAAATTTGATAGTACACTTTCTAAGTGTAAGGTCTACATTTACCCTATAAAATATACTAATAGAAACTATGCTGATGTTACTATTACTTAAATTGTTATTTGATATCAATTGTTATTATCTACCTTTTTTAATTGTAGATAAAAATTTTGTTATCAATCGTAATAAAAATTTAATAAATATATAGTTTGATTTTGTATTACTTGCTTGTAAAACCATTTTTATGTTGTTTATATTTTATATTCATAATTTAAAAGAAATATGAAATGTCGCTTATTATGACATGTACATGAATTCTTGCATGACGTCAATACTACTATTAATTGCTGTTGATTAATAATTTTTAGAAAATATGTTCTATCTTGTGAAGGCATTCTACACTGAGACGCAAAATATAAAGAGGCAAAGTATGTCCTCAGGAGAATATTTATTCAAATGTATTTATGAAAAATAAATTGAAAGCTTGTGATATTGAAGGAGAAAATCAATTTATAAAAAAGTCAGGGGTGGTATTTCTAACTTTGATTTTGCTGACATGTCTTTTTTGCTTGTTGTTGAAGATTGATATTGCTTATAGTTGATATTGAGTATAAAAGTGCATCATTAGTGATATGCAAACATCATCTTCTCGTACATATAACATTATTTTTGCCAACATTAAACCACAAGGTTTAATAAGGAGCCAGAAGATGACAATGACAATGGTAAACCATTGGTTACCATATCCACATTGAATGTACTCAATAAAGGAGCCAAAAGATAACAATAAGCAAAATGACAGATTTAAAGTATGTGTAACATGAATTACACCCTACAAATCTTTAGTAGAATCAAACAATCAAAATCTGTCTCATACAACCAAAAAGCAAAGCTTTACGAATAAAGGGTAGAAAAGTATTTTGAAGAAACCAAACTGCAAGAAAAACATAAAAACAATAACACAACAATCCCAATATTTGTAATCATGCAGACAAAGACATAAATTATAGCCTGAAAGAGCAATCCACAGCATGGCGGAAGTTTATAAAAACTATTATGATCAATCCTTCTCAATCTTTATGGCCTTAGTTGGTCTCAAACATGGAACCAAATCCGCAACCCCCACTGGTTTTTCGCTTTCTGTATCTGCAAATATGTTGGCAGGATTTTCTGGCAGCAAATTAGTACCCAAATTTGCATCTTCAACTGCTTTTGTCTTCCTTAAGTCTAATTGTTTGGTAGGAGGAGTTACTGCCACCAAATCCAAAACCATATTTGCATCATCAACTTTTTTTGTATGATAAGTATCAGAAAGTTTGCTGGTAGGAGTTACATCCAAATAATCATTGTCTTCATGTTCTTCGTTGAATTGCTGTATATTATTAAAGATCATATTGCATTAAAAATAAAACATTGATAAATATTAAAAAAGCAAGATAAAGATAACTAATAAGGTTAAGCATGTACCAAAGTCTTTTGAACAGTAGATGAATTCTCCCCTACTTGGCTAACAGTGTTTTCAAGTACACCAAGTTGTTCATCATGCACTGATCCCTGCATTAAAGAGTTTCACATTTACCAAAAATTATGCATAACCACAGGAAGACTTACATCCCAATACATTATCGTTAAAATAATCTTAATTTAAAAGTAATTACATGTCCATCCATTTGACCGTTGAGGAATGATTGAATTATGTCCTCATCGGAGCAAACCCTGCTCACTTGGTAAGCACTTTCCTCATAAGAATCAATATTAGTTTTCTTGACATTAATCTTAAAAAGATATGAGTTTTCGATCAGAGCATCAATCTCTTGAGGGTATTTGTCCAAGTCACCACCCTAAATTTAAATATGCAAATTAACAGTCAAAGGGGATGATGTAAGGACCAGCATATATAATGAATGATTAAACCATAAGACATATAACACTTGCCCTCTGAAAATGTTGTTCACACAATTCAGCAGCTGAAAGGCATAATAAATTTGTTGTATCTTTGTCAAACAAAACAAACGAAGCAGAGTCTGTGCCATCAACAACCCTTACTTGCAAACGGAACCTGAAAGATGCAAGAACAATTTTGGACAAATATTAGTTACATCTGTAAGGCATAATAATGAATAATAAAAAAGAACAAAAAGACTTACTTTGGATGATAAGTAGGCAGATGAATGTCACAATTTCTGCAATACCACTTTCCAAAATCTTCAAAGACTGAATGTGTACATTTTTTACAGCCTTTGTACCACCAATTAAAAGCAGATTCAATGCCCTTGATTGTGCCATACGTAACACATGTCATAGCCTAATTACACCAAACATTAACAATCAAGATGGAGGTTGATTTTTATTTAACGTATTAAATAAAGAGAACTAAATGTAATACCAATTACTACCTCCTTACAATCCTTGATGTCACAAATAAATTTTGCTGCTGATTCTTTCCAAAAACCAGCTGATTGTGAATTAATTGATTGGGTTGAATGCTGCATTAGTTTCTGTGCACTGTCTGACTGTGCATCAGGAAATCTGTGTATACAGAACATTAATTGACTTATTTTTATAGAACAACAGAAGAAAAAAAATACATCAGTTTCAGAAGTGAACCTAGATCTGAATGCTTCAACCTCAGCACAATCCTCATTGAAAAGTAGTCTTGTAGCAAATTTTGTATTAGACAATCCCATTTTACCTACACATAAACAATTGTGTAATTTATTTTTTATTACTCAAAGAGAACAAAATTTTCAGAATTAGTTGAATGATAATTTGAAGCACAGAAGGATATGCATTGGTTAAAATAAAATCAATACGATTATTTACATTCTATTCCAACCTCATTAAGCTCCATAAAGGTTCAATAAAATAGCATTCTGATAGAGAACATGGTTATCAATAAAAAAGAACTGTTCCAATTTCTCATATTAGAGTGAAGATAATTAAACAAAATAAATGACAAAATAGAAAGGTTAAAATCTAAGAAAATAGGAGGTGAGGAAGCATATAATAAAAACAAAAACAAAAACACAGAAGGATCTCTGTTGGTTTAAATTAAATCAGGTCCCACAATTGCAGATTGCATGAAAAGTATGAAAATATATTTTTATCTTTAATGTTTAAAGAATGAATAAAAAAAGAAATCAAAAAGCAAATTAGGAATGATGGAAAAATACCCATAAACTTTTTCATTCGAGCAAACTGAACGATGATGATCGTTTGCTTGTTTGAATTTTCACTATTATATTTAATAAGCTCTTCTGCATAGCTCTCCCATAAAGAACAATTAAGTCTCCCTCCCCTTGACAAAAAGTGAACATACTGTGTGAGATACAAAACGTATAACACAACTGAAATGATCAAACACTTTCAGAAGTATAAACAATAGAGCATAAATAAAAACCAAAAAATTAAAAAAACCTAAGATTGTCGAGCTCAATAGCTATCATCTTTGTCCTCTTTCCAGATACCATGTGTTCCTTAGAGTCACCAATTCCGCAGAGAAATCCAATAACGTCTGCAAATAATTTGCATGAGTAGTTATAGAAGAATAAAAGTGCATTAGAAGAAATGGAAGAGACGTTACCTACTAAACATGCCGTGTCATTAGGATAGCTTTCAATATCCTCGAATTCCATGAATGAAAAACCGTTAATAGGAAGAATGGCATCAACAATCGGTGTCACAACAGTTCTCAAATTGAAAGTAAGCCTATACTCATGTTGTGTTGGCTTAAATTTGTCATTATTAAGGCCAACACCAAAATTACGTATGACATACATTCCACCTTCTGCTAATTGATCTCTTATCCTCAATGACCCGCGGACAGTAGCCTGAATCTTGCCACCCTATTAAAAAGCAGGAAGCATCTACTGATTATTAGAAACAGTAGAAAAATAAATGTAATAAGTGCATCAAATGATAATGTCTGAGTCCTTGTTGCTTTCGAACCTAATTAAGCTTCATAAAGGTTAATCATATTCATGCAAGAAATATAATACAAAAAATATTTTATAAAAACATAATTATGAATAACACATAACTGTTCCATTCTCTCAAATTAGAGTCAAAACAATTAATCAAATCAAATGACAATATAGGAAGGTTAAAATGTAAGTAAGCAGGAGGTGCGGAAGGATATGATAAATACAATCTAAATAACATTCATATAAGCGTCATGGTTTAAATAAGTTTATAGGCCCAGGAGATATATGAAAAGACATTATTTAATACTTCTTATGGATCCCCAATAATACAATATAGTTCATACAGGAACAAATTATTCCTTCAATCGAAAATCATAAGACACCATTACAGGAGGATACAAAGCTACCTTTATAAAGAATATAAACAAATGTGATGATAAATAGAATATAAAAAAATTCATAGAAGCATCAAGTTGTTATGATATAACACTCACTTACAGTTCTATATAGCAGAACCAAGTTAAAACAAAGGCGGAAAAACCATATAACATAGTTGGCTTCAGGAAAATTTAAAACATTCACTTACAGTTGTATACAACATAACCAAGTTTTACTAACCCCATTACCATCAATACATCAGAACATATAAAATACATGAAAGTAATACATTCCGAATATATAGTACAGTGGCACAAAAGGATAAATCTGCTTCGTGAAAAATGACCACAACAAAAACTGACCAAAACAATATAAATAAGAAAAAAAAACATACATGATCATCAATTAGAACCATCTCCACATTTTCGCCCATCTCCGGTCGATGAAAGTTCGGTTGCCTCCACAATCTGATAACCCTGACTTTGATTCTCCATTGCTCTTTCGATGGGGTCAAATCACGGATAACATCAACTTTTGCAGCCATTTGAGAGATTTTGAATCAGATAATTTGGCAACACAATGGAAAGGAAGGAAGAATGAAGAACAATTGCAAATGAGGAGAAGGTCATAATAAATGACGAAGGAATACCCTTAAACCTAGCGTGCTCAATACTCATAGAGAAAGACCAACGGTTTTGCATAGATAAATGAAAAACATTCATTGCAGATGTATTGTGCCCAATCGATGATCCTGAAGCAGCACGTAGGGAGGATAGGAAGGGTTTCACCGTCTTGATAACCGAAACAATAAATAACAGCAAGAGAATGGCAGTAGATGACGTGTTTGGGTAAACTCCCAACATAGATAACATAAACATCATTAGTACACATCAGCAGATATATATTTAAAATTTAAAATAAATTAATAGGCATAAATGTAATACATTTCACTTTTTAAAAGACATATTTCTTAAATAAAAGTTTCTATAAAAAGAAACTCATAGTGTGAACACAATTCTAATATTGAAGGAGGAGCTGCCACTTGTCAAAACTTTCCTCCAGTGGCTTTTCTCTTCTAATATTAAAGATACTTAGTAAAGAAAAGACTTGTACAATTGGTATTGCATGAATTGGGTCATGTTGGTTATGTTTTGTCACAGGTGAGAATGATCTTAATTCATTCATACACATGGATACGCTACTTCCAATAAAACTGTCCGTTTAATCATCATTCTGACCATATAAATGCAACCGATTATCATCCAGCACAAATTTTCTCTTTTAAAGAACTGAAACGTGTGAATATAATGGGAAAAACTATTATTATGTTGCATAAGAGTAGTTTTATCTCCTACACACTCATCGAAAATCGTGACATTCATTTTTCTTTTTTCTTTAAATGGCGGGTCACACCACATATGTGTCACAACATGAGAGAAGATCTCTGCTTCGACATAAGATTAAATGAACCCGAATATAATTGACAGATGATATGGGACTTGAATAGATTTTGATTCAAAATTATTGTTTATATTCTATTAGTATGTACTATATTTAATCATATTCTGTTGACGAACTAATGTCATTTTATCTAGGTGTGGTGGTGATTTATGCTCGACCTTCCTTTGTTTGTTTGTTTGTTTTTTTTTTTTTTTTTTGTATAGGGACCTTCCTTTGTTTTTAATTCATTATTCGAAGATTTTCTATTTTATAGTTCTAAGTTGTTACTTTAGAATCAAGATATATGATTTATTGTTACGATCATCATCCTCCTTGAATAAAAATAATAATAGAATATCCATACCAAAAATAAATAAATAGAATATTACTTATTTATCTATCATATATATTTTGGGTCCTTAATAAAAATTACGGAGCTTATTTTAATTCCTTAGAAAAAAAAGTCGATTTGTGATCCCTCTAAAATTTTAGTCAAAATCATAGTCCTGAAATTCAAAGAAAACCCACATTGGGTCTATTTAGTATTTCAGAGATATCACGAGTCAAATTTTTTTTCTAAGGGATTAAATTGGGCCCTAAGATATTTATTGAGGACCTAAAATGTACTTTACTCTAAGAATTAACAGATACAATATTTATATATGAGTAAATATCATTTTTGGTCCCTAACAAAAAATTTGGTCCCCACTTTAGTCCCTTATAAAAAAAATTAATCATCTGGTCCCTATGAAATTTAAAGTGGATCCATTTTAGTCCTTTTGAGAGACTAATATGGGTCTTTTTTGAATTTGTGAAGAACCACAATATCAACTAAATTGGTCCATTTTGAATTTCTTAGGAACCTCGAAAGTATTTTTTTTGTAAAGGATTAAGGCGAGGACCGTGTTTTTTGTTAAGGACTTAAAATGATCTTTACTCTTTATATATATAATCAGACTAATATGTTGTTAGGGACTAAAATGTTAACAAATTAAAGAGTCTAAATCTATATCATGTTGCATATGTATATCACCATGAATAATATTTGAACATAAATTAAAACATTAAGTCTCTAAATAATAACTTAAACACACATCAAAACTTAAAAAAAAATAAAAATAAAATTATAAGAATTGCAAGAGCATACAAATTTAGAAAAAGATAAGGAAAGATATGAATTATTTGCTAGTATTAATTGGTAGCAATAGTACAAGAGAACATCGAGATCATGTGTTTTATAATGACCCTAACTGGTAAATCTTAGTTAGAGATTTAATTTAAGGATTTAAATGCCATAATTAGATTCAGTGAGCGATTTCGAGTATTTTGACTGTAATCATGACTATGTTATGAACAGTGCGTTCTGCCGGAGAATTTACAGTTTTGTGAATTAACCGGTAGAGCTTAAAATGAGCAAAATAATTTTAGGAACATAATTTGAAAATTCTGATGACAAATATGAGTTCAGAACGAAAAATTGTATAGTCTGGCACTTTCCGTGAAAATCTCGTGAATAGTGTTTCTACCGGGTATTTTGTACTGCTGTTTAAGCAACCGGTAGAGTCCAGAAATAAATAATTGATGAAATAAGAATAAGAAAGTCCAATATATGCCAAGCAAGTCAATATAGGCCCAAGAAGATGATAAGTTTATAAGTTTTAAGTTTCGTAAGTAAAGGAAGTACAATTAGTGATGCACAGTGCATTTCGTCAAAAACGGTGCAAAAACCATACTGTGAATTATGAATATTGTTCCTTAGGAAATAAAAAAATTAATGTAAATGATTTTAGGAAATAAAAAATATGTTTGTAGCTTTGAGTTAGTTCCGGGTCAATTTAAGTTAAAATACGCGATAAAAAAACATCCGATGAAAATGGCCACATGTGCCTATATAGCCTTGTCACTTAAATGAAACACTATTCATTTCAGATTTTCTTCTTCTCTCTCTTGCATGGCCGAGCTGCACATGGAGGGGAAGGGGCTAGGGTTTCAAATTTTCCTTCTTTGATTTCTTCATCATCCATCCACCAAATCCAATGACCCACCACATGAAATTGATTGGAAACCACTCAATGAATCCATTCCACCTATCCATTTGAGCTATAGTTGAGTGTGTGAAGAGTTATTCCTCCTCTCATTTTCGAGTTACTATTCATTGGAGGAGAAAAAGTGAGCTTTTGGATGGAGCTTGGCTTGGAGATTGCTCTCTAGGCTTTGTACAAGTGTTTAGAGGTAAGAAACCTCTATTTCCATGATATTATTTTGACGATTTAAGTTATGAAATTGATGAGCATATTTTGTTGGGAAATAATTGATGTTAGAATGTGAAATTTATGATGGATTATTGTTGTTTAGGAAGTTATAGTGTTGAGTAAGCATCCACATGTGATATAAAAATTTAAAAGTCCTATTGCATATTCCTCCTAGGTTTCGGCCATCATGGAGTGAGTAGGAGTTATTGTGGAAAAAATTATATTATGTATTGTGAAGGTATAGTGTGTTGGAAATGAGTGAAAATGGATGAGTTAGTAAGAATGCCTAAGTAAAAAGGACTTGGTGTCTAAACTCAAAATAGGAATTTAGTGGAAGCATTCCTAGGTGTTTGCAAGTTGTAATGAAGTAACGAAAATGCATTGTAAAAGAGAAGGATCTTTGGAAATTTTCCTTGTAGGATTCGACCTATAGGGTATTTAGGGACATATTTTGTACATTTTATTGTAAATAAAATGTGTTGTAACAAATTGTATAAAGGTGATGAGTTTTGAAGAAAAATAGCATGATATATGTTGAAAATTCCTAAGGGAATGGTTGATTAAATTAAAGAACACCAACGGTTATAAAGAGGTCTAGACTTGTGTATTGGCATAGGATTGGCAAAAATGCAAAGAAAGGAAAATAAGCGATAAAATGTATGCTTATGAAATAATTATGGTATTGCATCATTTTATTGATGCATTGTAAATTATTCTCTAGGTGTGCCTAGGGATTGAGAAGGATCGGAAATCTCTTGAAGCGATAAAAGTAACTTGTTCCACAAGTAAGCGTATTGGTAAAGCTTCAAGAGGTAAGCTCTATGTTTAAGGAGTCTTTTCCTGCTTGAGTGCTCCACCATGGTTAGTGAACTATGGTTGGACTGTATGACTGTGATTTAGATGCTTTGTATAGATGCATTCATATAGAGTTATTTGATAACATGATATGTTTTGCTCTGATGTGACTTCTGTAATTTGATTTCTGTAACAATCTCTGGCCATTGATTGTATAGTACCCGGACGTCCGCTTTGGGGTCCTCCCTCGGGACTGATGGTGTACTCCTCTGATATGTCTGGTTCCGCTTTGGGGTCCTCCCTCGGGAACACGTGCGTTGATTTCCGCTTGGGGTCCTCCCTTGGGAATGACGGCGCACATCTCTGATATGATATGGATATATGCTCTGTTCTGTTATGATATCTGTTATATGTTGTATTTGTATACTCTGTATCTGACTTTCATGCAGGAGTGAGCCAGGGGTATGGAGAATTCTCTATAAACCTGGAGCTTATTGAGATTTGTAATCTCACCCCTCTTTGGGGACACATTTTCAGGTGCCCAGATTTCCGGTGAGTCCTCACTAGGCAGGGACACGACACGTGGCTGAGGCAGTTGACAGACCGGATTTTGAGTGGCTGTAGGCTGCTACCTTTTTGGAGTGTTTGATGTATTTTAGTATTTTCGCATTTGATGGATCATGATATTGATCCTTTATTTTGTATATGGCCTGTATATGTTTTGTACATGTCTGTCAGTTTGATGCATGTACATTTGAGTATTCAGGAACGTTATATGATGATGTAGTATTCAGATAGGTTTATGTTTTGATGGCATGCTGTTAGATTTAGCGGCACGGAGCCATGTTATGCATGCGCCCATGTATGGGTATTCGATTATATTTGGATATCTGGTATTTCCGAATTGATATGTTGTATAAACTGTTTATCAGGAAATGCTTCTGAGTGGGATTGGAAAATCCCCAGTTGTCCGATTTATAGAGGAAACTCTGCCCGATTTTCGTTTACGCCGAGAAAGAATTAAGTTAGAAAAAGAAAAAGTTAGCTCATATTTTCGTAAGTTAAGTCTTCCGCTGTTTTCTGTTTTATCATATGTATGTTAATTGAACCGGCTCGAGACGGGGATGTTACATTTATGGTATCAGAGCAGTTTCTCTAGAAGAGCCTGTGAAATATTGCATGAACTGTTCGGGTTGTTATATTCTTGAGTTTTTCTTGGAATACTATGATATGCATGTCTGATCACCGAGTGTGAGCGTAGCTAACTCATTCCTTTGTGTGAAATATGCAGAATTATGGTTCGCCCAAGAAGGACTTCTGATCCTCCTATTGACCCGACCGATCCAATATTGGCAGATTTGGCAAGACCCCGACTTAAACCGCGGGGAAATACTTCACAGCCAGATCCAATGATAATGGCCTTAACTGAGATGCAACAAAATATGGCTGCAGCTAGGCAGCGAGAGCTAGAAGTGATGATGAAAGCAAATCAAGATCTGTTAGAGGCTAATAGGTTGGCCAATCAAGAAATGATGGCAGCAAGCAGAATGACGAATATTGAAATGATGAGATTACTCTTGGTTGAGGTGAGGGCGGGTGGGCAAGGTCCACAGCCACAGCCTTTGCAACAGCCACAGCCTGAGCCACAACCACAACAGCCTGTTCCTCCTCCTCATAATCCCATTGTTGTGGAGGGTGAAGGAAATAATGATGTAAATGAAGAATCTAGTCACAGGGGTGGTGTGGCACAGCCAGCCACTAATAGAGAGCAAAGAGAAAGAATGCTAAATGCCTTCCGAAAACATGCACCACCAAATTATAAAGGAGGCATTGATCCTATTGCTGCAATTCAGTGGTTAGAAGAATTGGATCGCATTTTTACTGTCATGGAGTGTGATGATCAGCAGAAATTGTTGTATGCTTCTTATATGTTGCAGAATGATGCAGCTGATTGGTGGAGAAATACCCGTCTGCCCTTGGAATGTCAGGGTTATGCTATTACCTGGCCTTTATTTGAAAGGCAATTCTTGCTGAAATACTTTCCGGCTGAAGCCCGGATAAGGAAGAAGGGTGAATTTGAAGAACTAAAGCAGGGTCAGATGTCTATTGATGAATACTTGAATAAGTTCAATAAGCTGGCCAAATACTCTCATTTCCAGAGAGCTCCACCTACAGAGGATGACTTGATTTTTAAATTTCATAGAGGATTACATGATAACATCTCTGAAAAACTTGCAGGTGACTCATTTGATACTTTTGCTGCACTTGTTAAAAAGTGTAAAAATATTCAAGAATATTACAGAAGGAAGCATAAGGACCAATCTGCTCCTAATTCTGGTCCTAAAAACACTTCTGGGAATTCTAAAGGAAAAAGGTTGCAGGTTAGACAGTCTGATGGTAAGTTCAAAAAGGCGGGAAATTCTAAGCCTGGAAATATTAAGCCTGCTTCTCTATGTGCTACATGTGGTAAAGTTCATGCTGGGGTTTGCAGAAAAGAGCAAAGATTGTGTTACAAATGTGGCCAACCTGGGCATTTTATTAGGGACTGCCCCTTTAATGGGGGACAGGTTTCTACTATTCAGGCCACTCCGGCTCCTATTGTGGTTGAGGAACCATCTCTACCTCTCCCACCTCCAGTTGCCCGAGTATATGCAGTGACTCAGCAAGAGGCTGAGAGGTCAGCTAGTTTGGTGCGAGGTATGATTTCTATTCATGATGAAATGCTTAGTGTTTTGTTTGATTCTGGTGCCACACATTCTTTTATTGCTGATTATGTAGCTGAAGCATTTGGTCTGCATGTGATAAAAATGAAAACTCCTATGCGTATTGTTACGGCTGTGGGAAGAGTTTTTAATGAAGACTATGTTTGTGAAAATGTGAAATTCAAGTATGAAGGCAGGGAATATTCTGCCGACTTTATTGTCTTGCACCTTGCTTCTGTGAATTTAATTCTGGGGATGGATTGGTTGTCCAAGTACTGTGTGAAGATTGACTGCTGCAGTAAAACTATTTCTGTCTCAATTGGGAGGTTTGGTTGGCGTCAACAAGGAGCCAGTTTCTGTTATTCCGATTGTCTCTGAATTTGAGGATGTCTTTCCGGATGAAATTCCGCACTTCCCTCCAGAGAGGGAAATTGAATTTGCAATTGACTTATTGCCTGGTGTGGGACCTATCTCTCTTGCCCCATACCGGATGTCACCTCTGGAATTATCCGAATTGAAGAAGCAGATTGAAGACTTATCCGGAAAAAATTTTATTAGGCCGAGTGTGTCTACTTGGGGAGCCCCGGTGATCTTTGTTAAGAAGAAGGATGGGTCTATGAGATTA
>NW_026895176.1:0-14357 GCF_033153095.1 Gastrolobium bilobum | reverse complement strand
CCTATCTCTATCCAGCCTATTTACACACACTACTTGTAACAATGGTTTTTCGTTGTTGATTAAATGTGAGTACTATAAACATGCTTTTAACGTTGGTTGGCCCGCCCCGCCCCGCCACTAACCCGCCATTAAATATGGGTGGGAAAAATGAACTCACCCCGTTTTATGGTGGGTTGGCGGGTTAACCCACCACCCCGTTTTATTAATTTTTCTAATATTATTTTATTTTATTTCACACTTCTTTTAATTTTTCTCAATCTCAATCTTAAATGTATACTAATATTTGTCAAAACATTCTTTAGGAACTCATTCGTCTCCATATAAAGATAACATTTCTCATAAATAAAATTGTTATTCTTTATTTTTTCTAAGAAGTACTAATGTAAAAAAAAAAATGGATATCACAAAAATTTAATGACAAATGAAATACTACTTAATTGTAAAATATATATATATATATATATATATACCCGAAGGGTCGAAACCCACTCTCGGGGCGGGTTGAACCCAACTCGTCCCGTTTTGGCGGGTTGACCCGCCGGGCAGTGGCGGAGCCACGTTGTGGCGAAGCCAAAGAACCGTAGCTATTTGGGCACTAGCTGAATTTTTTGGCACTTGCTAACATGTCATGCTGGCTCCGCCACTGCCGTCGTGCTCAACCCATATTGTCACCCCTAAATTTACATATAAAGTAGAGTCATCAAAACAGGCTATCTCTTCCTGTTAGGCCCTAGCTCGCACGAGTTAAGGCAAAAAATCCTACAAATAAAAAAGCCTGCATGAGCCAAAAACTTATATAATCCCACGAGATAGGGCCTGTCCACGAGCCAAAATTTCATATAAGTCAATCATTTGTCATTAATTAAAATTGTGACAGTAGCAAACAAGCATCACCAAAACCTTATCTGAAATTTCCATCCCTGATCCATCTACCGCTCCCAACTTCTACACTATATAATCAACTATAATGGAAAGAACAAAAAATCTTTACGTAATCCTCCAAGACAAGCAATCAATGAGATAAAATAAACCATGTTGTCATATAATTGAATGGAAATTGATTTTCTTCCACATTTCTTAATATTCTAGATTTTTTACACTAGATTTGAACCCCACCAATAAATTTTCTTCCACATTTTACAGTAATTTTTCTTCCACGGTCGCCGCCATAAGCATCATTATAAGCCGTGGAATCCGCATGGCTTATAAAAATAGATGATGAACATGACTTAGATCGGGGAGAAGAGATAGAGCAGAGACAGAAAACTGAGAAAAGGATGTTGAAATGATTAATATAAAAATATAAAAAATAAATAAATTTAATGTATACGGGCCAGCCTCCAAGGCTTCAAGGCCGGGCTTGGCTATGAAAGTCTGAGGCCTTTTAAATAAAAAAGCTTTTGCATGAGTATAAGTCTGGGCTTAATAATAAAAAAAGACGAGCCGAGCCGAAACGGGCCGGGCCTAAGGCCCCTGATAGGCCCTTGGCCTTATTATCACCCCTAGCGGATAACATAAGTCCCACCACACCTAATAATTTCAATCATTTTTACCTTTCAAGAATCAAGTACTGGATTCGAGATAATTTACACTTTCAATCTCAGCCACTTTACCTTGAAGATCATCTCTGAAAATACACATGATAAAGCCCAAAAATGGTCAAATAGCCTACATAGTATACACAGCTAACCTCGTACACATGCATAATTGAAGTGAACTTTCTTCTTTTCCTTTTTTTCCTAAAATACAAGTATTGCTGAGTTTTAAATGCACACCTACACGGTGTCTCATACCCTTTTATAAAATTTACACATTTTAAATTGGAAAAATTAATTGTCATTTTTTTTTGTGAACAATTAATTGTCATTTTAAATTAGATGACTTTTATTTTAGGTCTCTCTGCTTCTAATTATACAGAGGAAATAAAATATTAAAAATCATTAAATATATATTAAAACGATATAATTTTATTTAGAATAATATAAAATCATGTCCTTTAAAATAAAAAATATTTCCCCTTTTTTTTTTGTAACTAAATATTTTCCCTTTAAAATTTAAAAAAGAGGACTAAAAAAATAAATAGGCAACCTTATAATTTTGAAGAAATGCTTATGATAAAATAAATAAATTTTCTCTCTTTCCACCAAACAGATCATGGATTTAAAACAACAGTTATTCAGTAATCTAGATCTATAAGCGAGCACAAATATCTAGAATTTTCTCCACCTTTCATATATATATATATATATATATATATATATATATATTATTAAGACATTTCTGTTTCAGAATATGGTAGTGGACTAGTGTCATCTCTATACATGTCCATGTATCATATATATTTGTCATCTTCTTACGTCATATATGTTTTTATCAATTAGGTAGAATAATTACTCCTTTTCAAAAAATATAACAACTCTTGTTGATAATTTTTACTAAATCGTCGTGTGTTTGATTCATGTTAATGCTCCTTCATAGGTCAATTACATGTAAGTACCACTGTAAGCACTTGCTGAAACATGTAAATAGAACAATTTTACCCCCTTTACTCTTGTCCCTTTTATGTAACCCTGCTGAGGCTATATGATCCAAAGAGTTATACTCCTCTTATATAACTCAAAAACATTAACATATTCAATAATCTATGACATTTATACTACAAATGATGTTGATGACTAATTATTAACCAAACAAGAACAATAGTGAAAATAAAAGTATAAAAATAGAAAGAATGCATGGTTACGTGACTTGTTGGTTATACAAACTCAAAGAAAATACAAATGAATGGAGGTCAATCTACATAGACAACAAATAATTGGTGTTATCAACTACATAGACAACAAATAATCCGAGTCAATCATTTGTGTAATAATCCGAGTCAATCATTTGTGTAGGATCATAAAGATCAAAGTCAGAATCAAAGTCCAAGTCCAAGTCTTCATTTAAGATTGAGCCTATTGAGCTTAAATTGGTAAGATGTGAAGCATAACTGCCATCCTGGCTTTGGTCAGCCAACCCCTGAAATGGCACAATATTACTTGTTTGCCTAGGACTAATCATCTCACCAGATGAAGAGGATATTTAAAAGGACTGACTTGCTGGGTTGCCTTAGACCTGATTCTTTTCAGTCGAAGTCTTTATTTCTGCAGCAATTAAAAAAACAAATAAAGTTCTATAAATGAAAAACTATGGTTTTATGAAATTAAAGCAGAAAGGAAAAGAAAAAAATACCTGCAGATGGCTGGCCACATGCGCCCTAGTAAGATGCTTCTCAGCCTTCATCAATTGAAGAATTTTTCTAGGTACAACCTCTGCAATCAAAAGAACATACAAATGTGTCAGACTTCATTAACAATAATGCCATGACATCTACTCCAGTGCACTACAGATTAGGAAGAGTATTTGAGAAAGCATTCAAAATAATGTTGAACAAAAAAATACAGCAATTGGAAAAATACAGCAAACATATACTTTTGCAATACAAAAAAAAACCCAGAGTTTTCACAGGAATGGAAAAAGGCATCATTGTTCCATTTTTGGCAGCGAATGGAAGGCACAGTTGGGACCAATTGGGCAGCTTCCAGCTCTCATGAGACCAAATTAATCATGATCGAATTAAGGAAAATTTGAATTTTGATTTGTTCAGTTTTCGAGAGATGCCAAATAAGTATATTAGCTTACTCCAAGGAATGGATTACTGAAATAGAGGAATACATGGGCAGTGGATTTGTTTGTTATTTGGAAATGCACACTGGTATTAACAACGGAGAAGCCATTTTTTATTTTGGTGCAGATTCCAATATTATGACAGAAATTATATATCCAAGTGGGGCTGAGACAGATGTTCGAAGAATTATGGTTGGATTCTGGGCAGTGGATGTGAAGACACTTGTGGAAATAAAGTTTGCAAAGAGAGGTGATGGAACTAGTTTTCACATTGTAATATTATTAGGATTTGATTGCTATTTCTACACAAAAATATAATAAAAGTATTGCTAAAATAAAGCATAAACATCAATTGATTGGCCAATTGTAGCAATTAATAACAATTAAGAAAACAACTACTTTGCATTGTAGAGAAAGAGTGAATAACTTACTGTCAACAACAAGGTCATTAACAGCGGCCACAAAACACCGATCGATGTAGCTCTTTGGTCCAAACAACTCGAGACTGCTTTTGGGTTGATCGGTCCTCTTGGTTAAGACCTTTCTCAAGTTCTACATGAACTTCATCCTCATCTTCTTCCATCTTCTCAGCTTTTTCATCATCTTTATCCTCATCTTCTTCCATCTTCTCAGCTTCATCCTCATCTTCATCTTCTTCCATCTTCTCAGCTTCATCCTCATTTTCATCCTCATCTTCTTTCATCTTCTCAGCTTTTTCATCATCTTCATCTTCTTCCATCTCCTCAGCTTCATCCTCATCATCTTCCATCTTTTCAGCTTTTTCATCATCTTCAACATGATGAGAAACCAACATGTTATCATTCCAATCGAAACCAACATCTAAATATTGCGAAAAAAAAAACGAAAGAAAGAAAGAAAGAACCATTAATATTTAAAAATAAATAAAATGGAAAACCCACATATCTAAATATATCCAATGTTAGTTTTGTTAATTAAAACACCAACTGAAAAAACTAACAAACTCAACTAGACAAAATCAAAAAACAAAAAAACCAGTTAATAGTCCAGTAATAAGATGTCTGGGCAGACATAAACAAAAGCACACAATCGAACATCCACTGTATTATCAAGAAAAAAAAGAAACGAAATCGAAAGAAAAGAAAAGCAAGAACATAATGGAAAAGCCACACCCTCAATATTGCCAGAATAATAAAGAAAAAGAAAGAAAGAAACATATATTTCATATGGTATTGACAAAAGACAAGCCACAACCTCAATCTCTGTTTTCAAGGAAAAAAAAAGGAAAGGAAAGAACACAGTCGAAATAGCCTACATAGTATACACAGCTAACCTCGTACACATGCATAATTAAAGTGAACATTCTTCTTTTCCTTTTTTTCCTAAAATACAAGTATTGCTGGGTTTTAAATGCACACCTACACGGTGTCTCATACCCTTTTATAAAATTTACACATTTTAAATTGGAAAAATTAATTGTCATTTTTTTTTGTAAACAATTAATTGTCATTTTAAATTAGATGACTTTTATTTTAGGTCTCTCTGCTTCTAATTATACAGAGGAATGAAAATATTAAAAATCATTAAATATATATTAAAACGATATAATTTTATTTAGAATAATATAAAATCATGTCCTTTAAAATAAAAAATATTTTCCCTTTTTTTGTAACTAAATATTTTCCCTTTAAAATTTAAAAAAGAGGACTAAAAAAATAAATAGACAACCTTATAATTTTGAAGAAATGCTTATGATAAAATAAATAAATTTTCTCTCTTTCCACCAAAAAGATCATGGATTTAAAACAACAGTTATTCAGTAATCTAGATATATAAGCGAGCACAAATATCTAGAATTTCTCCACCTTTCATATATATATATAGGGATAGGTTATTCTACCTACTCACATCTTGCCTACCTTTTGCCTACCTCTTTCATTACTGTTGGATTACAATCTAATCCAACGGTTCATATTTACGCAATAAAATAATTTTTTTTCCCTTTCTTTCTCCTCACTTTCTCCCACATCCTTTCTCTCTCCTCCCCCTTTCTCTCTTCCTCTACCCTATACCTAATTTTTTTCCCTTTATCTCTGATCTCTGCCGAGGTGAACGCACGCGAAAGTATTATGCGAAGCAGTTATGGATTTACAGGGAGAAAAAAGATTGAATCAAGTTAAGTGGATGCTACAAGGTTTGCCTTAATATAGAATGCGATTATTGTTACTTTCAGGGAGGAAGATATCATCAGTGATAGAGAACATGAACTCTGCCGCCAAATTGCTGGAATATTAGGGTTATTCAATGGCCATGTTCCCTTCTCTGCAATGAGCTACAAATTGTTGCAAACCTCATATATTATTCGATGAATCGCATAATGCTTAAATTAAAATATTGTGGTCGATGAATCGCATAATGTTGTGGTGCTGTGGTTCAATGCAATTAAAATAAACCTGATAGAAAGGGGGAGGAGATAAAGGAAAAAAAATTAGGTATAGAGTAGAGAGGAAGAGAGAAAGGGGGAGGAGAGAGAAAGGGTGTGGGAGGAAGTGAGAAGAAAGAATGAGAAAAAAGGGTTATTTTATTGTGTAAATATGAACCGTTGGATTAGATTGTAATCCAACAGTAATGATGAGGTAGGCAAAAGGTAGGCAAGATAGGAGTAGGTAGAATAACCTATCCCATATATATATATATATATATATGTATTATTAAGACATTTCTGTTTCAGAATATGGTAGTGGACTACTGTCATCTCTATACAAGTCCATGTATCATATATATTTGTCATCTTCTTACGTCATATATGTTTTTATCAATTAGGTAGAATAATTACTCCTTTTCAAAAAATATAACAACTCTTGTTGATAATTTTTACTAAATCGTCGTGAGTTTGATTCATGTTGATGCTCCTTCATAGGTCAATTACATGTAAGTACCACTGTAAGCACTTGCTGAAACATGTAAATAAAACAATTTTACCCCCTTTACTCTTGTCCCTTTTATGTAACCCTGCTCAATCATAATTTGAGGCTATATGATCCAAAGAGTTATCTACTCCTCTTATATAACTCAAAAACATTAACATATTGAATAATCTATGGACATTTATACTAGTAATTGACACTTCGGTATCATTCACAAAAATTTTAGAAAGCTAAATTTTCCATCCACATTAGACTCATCAGTCTTTACAAATAATCTTGTTCAATCATTCACAAAAAATGTCGATGTTGATCAGACTAATTATTAACCAAACAAGAACAATAGTGAAAATAAAAGTATAAAAATAGAAAGAATGCATGGTTACGTGACTTGTTGGTTATACAAACTCAAAGAAAATACAAATGAATGGAGGTCAATCTCAGTAGAGAACAAATCTGGGAAGCCAAAAAATTAAATTTGAATCCCATTTACAACTACGTAGAAAACAAATAATTGGTGCTATCAACTACATAGACAACAAATAATCCGAGTCAATCATTTGTGTAATAATCCGAGTCAATCATTTGTGTAGGATCATAAAGATCAAAGTCAGAATCAAAGTCCAAGTCCAAGTCTTCATTTAAGATTGAGCCTATTGAGCTTAAATTGGTAAGATGTGAAGCATAACTGCCATCCTGGCTTTGGTCAGCCAACCCCTGAAATGGCACAATATTACTTGTTTGCCTAGGACTAATCATCTCACCAGATGAAGAGGATATTTAAAAGGACTGACTTGCTGGGTTGCCTTAGACCTGATTCTTTTCAGTCAAAGTCTTTATTTCTGCAGCAATTAAAAAAACAAATAAAGTTCTATAAATGAAAAACTGTGGTTTTATGAAATTAAAGCAGAAAGGAAAAGAAAAAAATACCTGCAAATGGCTGGCCACATGCGCCCTAGTAAGATGCTTCTCAGCCTTCATCAATTGAAGAATTTTTCTAGGTACAACCTCTGCAATCAAAAGAACATACAAATGTGTCAGACTTCATTAAAAATAATGCCATGACATCTACTCCAGTGCACTACAGATTAGGAAGAGTATTTGAGAAAGCATTCAAAATAATGTTGAACAAAAAAATACAACAATTGGAAAAATACAGCAAACATATACTTTTGCAATACAAAAAAAAACCCAGAGTTTTCACAGGAATGGAAAAAGGCATCATTGTTTCATTTTTTGCAGGGAATGGAAGACACAGTTGGGACCAATTGGGCAGCTTCCAGCTCTCATGAGACCAAATTAATCATGATCGAATTAAGGAAAATTTGAATTTTGATTTGTTCAGTTTTCGAGAGATGCCAAATAAGTATATTAGCTTACTCCAAGGAAAGGATTACTGAAATAGAGGAATACATGGGCAGTGGATTTGTTTGTTATTTGGAAATGCACACTGGTATTAACAACGGAGAAGCCATTTTTTATTTTGGTGCAGATTCCAATATTATGACAGAAATTATATATCCAAGTGGGGCTGAGACAGATGTTCAAAGAATTATGGTTGGATTCTGGGCAGTGGATGTGAAGACACTTGTGGAAATAAAGTTTGCAAAGAGAGGTGATGGAACTAGTTTTCACATTGTAATATTATTAGGATTTGATTGCTATTTCTACACAAAAATATAATAAAAGTATTGCCAAAATAAAGCAGAAACATCAATTGATTGACCAACAATTAAGATAACAACTACTTTGCATTGTAGAGAAAGAGTGAATAACTTACTGTCAACACCCAAGTCATTAACAGCGGCCACAAAACACCGACCGATGTAGCTCTTCGGTCCAAACAACCCGAGACTGCTTTTGGGTTGATCGGTCCTCTTGGTTAAGACCTTTCTCAAGTTCTACATGAACTTCATCCTCATCTTCTTCCATCTTCTCAGCTTTTTCATCATCTTTATCCTTATCTTCTTCCATCTTCTCAGCTTCATCCTCATCTTCATCTTCTTCCATCTTCTCAGCTTCATCCTCATTTTCATCCTCATCTTCTTCCATCTTCTCAGCTTTTTCATCATCTTCATCTTCTTCCATCTCCTCAGCTTCATCCTCATCATCTTCCATCTTTTCAGCTTTTTCACCATCTTCAACATGATGAAAAACCAACATGTTATCATTCCAATCGAAACCAACATCTAAATATTGCGAAAAAAAAACGAAAGAAAGAAAGAACCATTAATATTTAAAAAATAAATAAAATGGAAAACCCACATATCTAAATAAATCCAATGTTAGTTTTGTTAAATAAAACACCAACTGAAAAACTAACAAACTCAACTAGACAAAATGAAAAAACAAAAAAACCAGTTAATAGTCCAGTAATAAGATGTCTGGGCAGACAGAAACAAAAGCACACAATCGAACATCCACTGTATTATCAAGAAAAAAAAGAAACGAAATCGAAAGAAAAGAAAAGCAAGAACATAATGGAAAAGCCACACCCTCAATATTGCCAGAATAATAAAGAAAAAGAAAGAAAGAAACATATATTTCATATGGTATTGACAAAAGACAAGCCACACCCTCAATCTCTATTTTCAAGAAAAAAAAGGAAAGGAAAGAACACAGTCGAATATCAGCAAGAAACCCACATACTCAATCTTTTCAAGCAAGAAATATCAGCATATAATCAAACATTTTCAAGAAAAAAAGAAAAGAAAAGAAAAGAAAAGAAAGGGCAGAAGTACCATACCTAGGTAATGACACCTTTGTAGGAGTGTTGCCAAACAATACAGGCTGGTTGGGTCATCATCTCCCATTTCATCCCATCTCCCATTGCATCACATCTCCCATATTCATCCTCATCTTCTTCCATCATCTCAGCTTCATCCTCATCTTCATCCTCTTCCATCTTCTCATCTTCATCCTCATCTACTTGCATCCCATCTCCCATTGCATCCCATCTCCCATATTCATCCTCATCTTCTTCCATCATCTCAGCTTCATCCTCATCTTCATCCTCTTCCATCTTCTCAGCTTCATCCTCATCTTCATCCTCTTCTACTTGCATCCCATCTCCCATTGCATCCCATCTCCCATATTCATCCTCATCTTCTTCTATCATCTCAGCTTCATCCTCATCTTCATCCTCTTCCATCTTTTCAGCTTCATCCTCTTCTACTTGCATCCCATCTCCCATTGCATCCCATCTCCCATATTCATCCTCATCTTCTTCCATCATCTCAGCTTCATCCTCATCTTCATCCTCTTCCATCTTCTCAGCTTTTTCATCATCTTCAACATGATGAAAAACCAACATGTTATCATTCCAATCGAAACCATAGATATTTAAAAAATAAATAAAATAGAAAACCCACATATCTAAATATATCCAATGTTAGTTTTGTTAAATAAAACACCAACTGAAAAAATTAACAAACTCAACTAGACAAAATCAAATTTACAAAATTTAAAAACAAAAAAAACCAGTTAATAGTCCAGTAATATGATGTCTGGGCAGACAGAAACAAAAGCATACAATCGAACTTCCACAGTTATCAAGAAAAAAGAAGAAACGAAATCAAAAGAAAAGAAAAGCAAGAACATAATGGAAAAGCCACACCCTCAATATTGCCAGAATAATAAAGAAAAAGAAAGAAAGAAACATATATATTTCGTATGGTATTGACAAGCAACTGTTGACAAGCCACACCCTCAATCTTCTATTTTCAAGAAAAAGAAAAGAAACATACTGTATTTTCAAGAAAAGGAAAAAGAAAAGAAAAACGAAATCAAAAGAAAAGAAAAGCAAGAACATAATGGAAAAGCCACACCCTCAAT
Source organism: Gastrolobium bilobum (assembly GCF_033153095.1). Classification (NCBI taxonomy): domain Eukaryota; kingdom Viridiplantae; phylum Streptophyta; class Magnoliopsida; order Fabales; family Fabaceae; genus Gastrolobium; species Gastrolobium bilobum. Next base: position 3,954 of record NW_026895176.1, on the reverse strand, counting down.
ATTGCCAGAATAATAAAGAAAAAGAAAGAAAGAAACATATATTTCATATGGTATTGACAAGCAACTGTTGACAAGCCACACCCTCAATCTTCTATTTTCAAGAAAAAAAAAGAAACATACTGTATTTTCAAGAAAAGAAAAAAGAACACAGTCGAATATCAGCAAGAAATATCAGCAAGAAACCCACATACTCAATCTTTTCAAGCAAGAAATATCAGCACATAATCAAACATTTTCAAGAAAAAAAGAAAAGAAAAGAGAAGAAAAGAAAGGGCAGAAGTAACATACCTAGGTATTGACACCTTTGTAGAAGTGTTGCCAAACAATACAGGCTGGTTGGGTCATCATCTACTTGCATCCCATCTCCCATATTCACCAATTCCATTGTCTTGATAAAACAATCCAAGAACAAGAGAAAGAAACAAGCAAGAACAAGAGAAAGAAACTAGGAAACCCAAAGAAACCAAGAAAACTTTAAGAAGGAGTGAAAAAAGAGAAAGAAACCCTAAGAAAACCTTAAGAAAACAGAGAAAGAAACCCTAAGAAAACCTTAAGAAGAGTGAAAAGAGAGAAAGAAAATTTTTAATTTATATTTTTTGGCGGCAAAACTATGATGACCGTTGTATTCTCTTAACTCTTAACTCGTAAGTTATTTCCGTCCCTCTGAAGTTCTAATTTAGCTACTCTTAAAATTTATTATATTTACTAATTTATATTAGCTAATGTATATACATATTAAAAAATATATGTGTGGATGGACAGCTGAGAAATATATATTCTAATTTTAAGGAAATAAAATTCATTTTAATTATTAAAAATATGAGACATGATTGGGTTGAGAAAAAATTCATCACAATATATATATATATAATTCATTATAGTTTGACTAATTACTTTGATTAATTTAATAAAAAAACCCGCGATTCACACTAAAATAAATATAATCATAATAATATTTATTAAAAAATTGGCTTTACTAAATGCTAACATCTTTTAAACAAGAGTAACAGAAGAAAGCTTGAGAAGAAGCATTTACAAAGACCTTAATCTAGATGACTTTAAAGAAACTTTGGTTATTGATACCACCATTTAGAAAAAATTCAACAGACGCTTAAACGAGGATTAAAATGCAATGAACATTATTTACCCCCCCCCCAAAAAAAAAACAGAAATGCAAAGAAGATTGAGAGAAGACAATCTTAGAGTTCTATTGGTTGTGTCCCCACAATCACAACATAATACAGAATGAAGAAGAGGTACTTACTTACCAGAGAGGTGACTACTTCAGTTGTTTGATGAAATACTTCTGAGGGATCTACACCACAGAACACTGGCAGGACCTTGGTATATTTGGTTATGCTCCGCTCCATTATTACCTCCTTAAAACATTTCAGTTTACTATTTTCTCTGGAAATGTTTCGAGAAAACAATAACATAAACACTATTTTGAAACGCCTCGTCATTATCATGTAAAAAAACACTAGTTGTTTGTTGGGTGCACATGCATAGAAGAGAGTGGTTCTGATCTGTAATATAATGTTGGGTGCACATTAGGTGAAATGAGGACTGACAAAAGCAATTAATGGCTCTGATCTCTGATCAACAGAACAGTAGTATCTCTCTCCTATTCCCCAAATAAACTTTAATCTCATACTACCATCCTTATAAACAAGAGAATACATCGATATCAGGAGCAAGGGACTCTCTCTGTAGGGAAAAAGCGAAAGACTATGCATGACACCAGAGATTATAAACTACAGAATAGGTGAATGAATGATACAGGGCTACACAGCACAGCTAGATAGTTTTAATATAATAATCAATGGAGTTATAGCAGCAGGGATTTTAACTACAATTGTTTAAAATTAAAAAAAATGATATACTATTTAATATGTTTAGAATTTAAAAAAAATAATAATAATATTCTTCATCTTCAATCTTTATTAATAATTTGATAATATCACACTATCATTTTTGGAAAGAAAAAAGATTCAAAATTCCATAAGAAGCCAAGTTTTTGAGAAAGGTGAAAGAGAGAGACACGTATAGAAAGGTAGGAAGTGGAAAAGCTCAGGAGAGATGCAAGGAACCAAATAAAGCTCTCTTGTCAAATCACAAATTAGGTGCTCTGAGGATCTGACTCTGACTCTGATCTCTGATCAACAGAACAGTAGTCTAGCATCTCTCCTATTCCCCAAATAAAGTAACACAAACAGCGCAATTAAACTTCAATCTTATTAAGAAATTTTTCAAATTTATTTATTTATTTATTTTCTTCTCTTTAAATTAATCACACACTAAACTTAAACAACTATTAATTAACCTCCTCTTATATACATGCATGTTTTTAAAAGCAGAGGCAAAAAGTAATAATACTGAGTGAACCGAAACAGAGCTTCTAAGATTCATTCAGTTATATATAAGAAACTTAACACTACAAACAAAAGTAATAATACAGACAGATACAATGAATGAACCATCATAGAGCACAAACAAATATACATACATGACACGTACAGTATTAATAATGAGGATTTAAGAAAAAATAAAGGTATGGCATGGTATGGAGGGGAAGTTACCTTATCCTCAGCATTCAGCAGCAAGTAAAGGAAGATTATTGAGAAGAATCTCAACTCAAGAGGCTCAGTGTCGGGGGCCATCAAGAGGACTAGCTCAGAAATGCCTCTGTTCAGTGTCTTTTTTGAGCTGAGCTACAAATACAAAAAGAAATACATGTTTTATGGTCGCTGAAACAAAAAAAAAGAAAGAAAAAAAACGCAATAACACACTTAAAATAAATGGAAGAACCAATGAAATGAAATGAAAGCAGAGGCGAAAGAAAGTTCCTTTCCTGTGAGTTGAGCTGCTGCTTGTAGTTGGTAGCTTATCTTGTTGAACAAGATCTTCAACAGTATTGTTATTGTGAGTTCAGCTGAGCATCGGCCAAAGGTAACCACCATTTTTGTGATTTGATTGAAAGAAAGAAAGAAAACTTGAAGAAGAACATTCATTCAAACAGCGCAATTAAACTTCAATCTTATTAAGAAATTTTTCAAATCCATTTTTTTATTTATTTTCTTCTCTTTAAATTAATCACACAATAAACTTAAACAACTATTAAACTCCTCTTATATACTTTTTAAAAGATTAATGATTGAAAGAAAGATTCATTCAGAAAACTTATCACTACAAACAAAAGTAACAATATAGATACAATGAATAAACCATAGACTATAGAGCATGACGTACAGTATTAATAATGAGGATTTAAGAAAAAATAAAGGTATGGTATGGACTGGTATTGAAGTTACCTTATCCTCAGCAAGAAAAGGAAGATTTTTGAGAAGAATCTCAACTCAAGAGGCTCAGAGTCGGGTGCCATCAAGAGGAGAAATGCCTCTGTTCAGTGTCTTTTTTAAGCTGAGCTACAAATACAAATAAAAATACATGTTTTGAAACAAAAAGAAAAAACAAAAAAACGCAAATGAGTGAGTGTTATTAAATTAAATCCCGCCCAATTTTAGATGAAAAATCTTTGAAAATTGTAAATTGTAAATTTGTGGTCTGAGATGAGACTGCATCTGCATGTTTCGATTTATGCATTGAGAAGTGGAGAACTAAGAGCAATGGTTGGTTATTTTAATTCGACCCTTTTGGCCCAATCCAATCCATCTTTAATTAATTATAATAAAACTTTAAATTATAATATTTGCGCTGAAATCAAATTATTATAGATTACCTGCTAAAAAGCGCGCGCGTCATTTGTAAGTGTCCAAAGGACATTACATTGATTTGCATTGGAGAGGGCCACACTTGACTTGACAATCAGACACTACACTACACTGAGTAAAAGCAATGCAATGAATGGACTTGGGTCGGGTGTTATTTTTCAGCAGCATCATGTTTGTTTTGTTTTGTTTTTTGGGCAATCCAATCCAAATATCCATCTTTGTT
>NW_026895175.1:0-14348 GCF_033153095.1 Gastrolobium bilobum | reverse complement strand
GTGATGAGACTGCTATTGCCCGGATAGTTGAGTTGGTCTACATAAGTGCTCAAATAAGAAACGTTGGGAATACTATTAGAACACAGTCAGCAGGTGGTAGTTTATCATTACTGCATGGATAAATGGACAATAGTATGTCAGAATTGGATACAAGAGGTGAGGCATAGTGTGTAAATTTTTTTTTTGAAGTGTGATAGTGAAACACTATTGTGGGTGTAAAGTAAGTTTGATGAAATAATTTCGGCTCCAAGTGAGGTAGTAAATTTGTTGGAATTCTCGTCTTATGATGAAAGAGATAATAACGAGATTGATGTTGACAGATTGAGTGAGTGTCCTTCTAGGAAGGCTGGTGATGATCAAGAGTTCAGGTTAAAACGGTGAATTATTAGCCCTTATAGAAGGTAAATTGTCATGGAATCAAGCGCGAATGTGTAATAATAGTTGGAAACTGGAATTGCGATCGGTTTGATAGCTTGGTTGTACTGATAGAGTGGATTGAGGAGTGTTATGTATAATCGCATATGCCACTTATGGTGGAAAGTGTGTGGAAAATGCACAATGTTAATATTGTTTTGGTTAAGTATTAATGAGGTATGACTGAGTGTTTGTGGTAGCTTTGAATATTCTGAGAGATTGAGATACCAATCGGTGGGGAGTTGTATAAGTAGTGGCAAGGATGGATTTAGTTTTATGTGACTTGATAATTAAGTTTCAAAGATTCCTATAGAACGAGACTTGCATGTGAGAGACATGGCATTTTAAGGGTCCATCAGTTAGTAGTGAAATGGCTTGGTGTGGTTGATTGATTCGAACAACCAAGATGATTGGTGAAAGTTGGTGAAAACTGTAAGGTGATGTTATATTGAGTTTGACATTCAGGATTAAATGACGATGATTACGAAAAAGTGGTATAAATAAGTTGAACATATGGTTAGGTTGCAACGTCGGAGTGGAATAAAAGTTGAAAATAGTTAGTGCGAGAAAATATTAAGCATGAGGCCTTGATGTGGAGGTCATTGATGAGTGTTGTGTTTAGACTGTGAGAGGTCTAAGTATGGAGTTGAGTTGGTTGAGTTGGTAAAGTTGAGATGGTTAAGCTAATAAAGAGTTTAACAATGAGTGTAAATTATGAATATGAGTTTGTAGATGGAAAAATTTCATGAGTATTTGTGATCGAAAGGCCTTATAGGGCTAATCGAAAATATAAACTAGTATGGGTATTGCTAGTTTCGTATCACAAAGAGAAAGATATAGTTGTGAGTACCTAAAAAGAGGTGAAGACACGTGACAAGGAAAAATAAAGTATATGAGTATAGAATTTAATGTGAGTCGTAATTGTAGGACATGACAAAGTGCCTTTGAAACTAGAAAGTATGTGCTTGGGTGAAAGCCAAGAAAACAACGAAATGATAAGAGTAGTAACAGTAATAGAAAGAAATGGTTGTTGGGGTATTGTGAAAACAGTGAGGACAGCGAAAAGAGTTAAGTACTAAAGAACATGTGAGTTGGAAATACTCCAGGAATAACTAGTGAATGTGCATGAGAACGGTTAGAGCCTAGTATGAAAACGATTAGGTGCTTTTGAGAACGACCATGGGTCAGAAGGATGGATAAAGATGAGAATGAGTTAAATTGATACCGACAAATCCGTAATATGGTTATATTATTACCTACAAATCAGCGAAAGAGAAACAGTAAACCAGAGAAAGTTTAAAGTATTGGGAATTAAAATGTCACAGAACCATGAGAGACGAGTAATTATGAATGATCAAAGGATAATGAGTATCATAAAAAGGAGATCATGCTTGTGATAAAAGTAATATGGTAAAGATACACACTTGAGGATGCTACTTGGGAGCGGGAGGATGAGATTCTCCGGCTGTGTCCTGAGTTAGCGGATGAGTATGATTTAATTTTGCGGACAAAATTCTAAAAAGTTGGGGTGAATATAACACCTCACAATTTTAAATCAAGTAATTAAAATATCGAGTGAGCAATCAAGTGATGGATTAGTGAAAATCCTAAAGATTATGCCAATATACAAAGAAAGGGCAAAACAGTAATTAGCCAACACGCAACCCTAGGAAGATAAAAATTGAGTAGAAGGTCTCAGATGGTAAAAATAACCCTGGAAATGGGTTCAGAACGAAAAATTGAGTCGATAGGCAAGTTTCAGAAAAATCAGTGAATAGTGTTTTTTCGCGGGTAAAAATACCGTGTTACGATTGCACCGTAAACCGTGCCAGTTGAATTTTGAGCTCTAGGTTTCAAATATGAGTTATAAATGGTTTGTTGAGTTAGGAAATATGATTTTGATGAAATTTGATGGAATTGAGTCATTTTGGGAAAAATTGATGAATAGTTATTTTCCGGTGTAAAAATACTGCGGTATAATTGTACCGATAAGCGTGAAAATTTTATCAGTATTTTTAGGAAACAAAAATATGACATGAACAAGAAAAATATGTAGGTCATGAATTTGTGGCTGTAACTAGTGATTGATTAAAGTTAAATCGCGTGTAGGACCCACCTATGGTTTAAGTGACTCAAAAGTCTCAATTTCATGACACTTTCTCTCTCCATTTCCTTCTCCTTCCCGTGAAACAGCAGCCCCCCCCCCCCCCCTTTTGGTGCCATTTTTGGTTTGATTTTCTTTTCTCCATAACTACATCATTTCTTAACCAAATCAAGTGATTTTTGTGTTGAAATTCAATGGAAATCACCTTCTAAACACATTGGTACCACTCTTGAGCCTTGAAACTCTCTCTTTGGTGAGATATTGGCCATTTACAGCCACGAAATTTTGGAGAAAAATGGTGTTCATGGAGTTGTTTGGAGCTCCAATGGTTTAGGATAGCTTGGAGGAGTCTTGTGCCAAGCTTTTGAGTAAGTTTCTTCACCATTTTAACGGTTTAATTCTTGGATTGAATTCATGAACCCTAAGGGGGAATTTGATGATTTGTGTTGTTAGAGAGCTCAATTTGAAAATGTGTATTAGATGATAATGTGTTAGAATAATGTATTAGAGCTAGAAATGCGATGAAATTTATTGGTGAAAATTAATGAATTTAACTTAGAAAAATTTGATGATCATGACTTTGGACTTTTGAATTTTGGTGTTGAGACTTTGTTTGATGAATTTTGGCATGATGAGATGATGATATAATAGGTTGTGTGAGGGTTGGAATGATTAAAATTGAATGGAAATCCCTTGGAATGTCATAGGGCAAGATTCGAACCTTTAAGGAGAAATGAGTAAATTGATGTTGAAAAATAATTTGAATGATGTGTTGCGTGATTATATGATGACTAGATGGGTTGTGTGGTGGTTGGCAAGTGTTAGAATCAATGGAAAAATAATAAGTGCTTTAGTTGGCATAAATGAACCTAGACCGAAATATTTAGCGAAACGATGCTCAAAAGACGTAAAACGGCGAAACGACAGTTGAAATGGCCTTATGGCAACCCAAGGATGGGTACTAAAATGAGAAAGAAAATTTAGAAAAATAAATCCCCAATTAACACCTATATGGCCGAACCTCCAAGGGAAAATGGGGGGATTTTGCGGTTTTCGCGTTCTGATGTAATCCGACGCGAAAATGACGAACCGACACTTGAATTGGCCTATTGACAACCTAATGAGACGTAACAAAATGAGAAAGAAAATTTAGAAAAATAAATCTCAAATTTACACTTCATTGGCCGAACCATCAAGGGAGGATGGGGAGGACTTTTGTGATTTTGCGTTTTGATACTATTTGACGAGTACTGATGGATGTACGTTATTGTATAAGTTGCCGTACGTCGACCTGAATCCCGAATCTTGAATCAGTGAGTTGCCCTTGGTCCGGGACCAAGTGGATTGAGGTAAGTAATTGGTTCATTGCATGTATAATTATAAATTAACATGTATTGGTTGAACTGAGAGTGATTGGGAATGTCCTCTGTGTAGGCATTCCACTGTGTACCGAGTTGAGGGATAAGCTGCTGCGGAGCTTGTGGAAACACGATTTAAGGTAACCTCTTGGTACTGGGGAATGTTCCCCTTTTCTGTTCCACCTTGCCAGTTGATGGCAACGGTAGGAAGTGTGTATGAATAGTATAGAACACATGAGCATGCATGCATTATTGCTATGGGTACTGCAGTACCGAGTCTCTGGCCAGTAGACAGTTTTATTAGCCTTCGGGCATTTTCGGACTTCCGCTGGATAGGTCTCCAGGAGGGAGTTCCAGTTGACTGCGTGTCATTGTGTGTGATCCGGGTAGGAGCACACTAGGAATGTCTTTGGCATTTTGGTTGGTTTGGGCATCATGGTTGTGGTTTCTGTGAACACACCTTGGATGATACCCATAGGCTTATATATGCCCAGGGCGTACGTGGAATTGGGGTTACCATCCCGTATCGTCGTATTTTGTATCTTTATATTCCCCATTTCTCTAAATCCCTTGCTATATCCCGTTTTCAAAGTGGTTGTTGTATTCTATTGATATGCATCGAAGTGAACCATTGGGTGGAGTTTTCTCCAGAACCTCTTGGTTACTGAGATATATTCGTATATCTCACCCCGTCTCGGGGCATTTTTTTCAGGAGGTAGCAGTGGAGCAGGAGCCTCGGGCAAGAGGCCCGTTGAGTGAGCGGTGGAGCGCGTCATATTTTGCATTTTGTTGGCCGTGTGGCCTAGGCTAAACTTAGGGCATGAACATGTCATTTGTATTTACTAGTAGCTTCATTAGCATCTTGTTCATGCCATTTTTCCTAAGTCTAGTAGTGATGTATTTGGTTATGTTGTCTTTTAAATTAAGTTGAAATTTTAGAAGAATGTAATTTGAAGTTTTAGTTTCAAGTTGTAATTTGTAAAGCCATATTGTAATAGTATTGATGCATGTCTATTTATGATGGAAGGGCCTTAGGCCTATTTTAGGTTATGATAATATGTATGATGGAAATATGCGTGAAAAAGGTGTTAGTGATTGCAACTACTTAAGAATGATTAATATGGACTCTATGTTTAATAACTATAAACTGGATTGGATTGTAAGTGCCCCAAGGCGTTGTTGGTCCTTGTGTGTGCCACCCATTGGATTATTATTGTATTATCCTGTATTTATTAGGTACATTTGAGGTTTAAATGATCGTTTACAATTTTGGGATTATTGGAAAAACAAAGGAAACTCTGGCGAATTTTCTGTAGAATTGGCAGAGTTTAGGCGAACTTCGGGAGAGCATATCTCCCTCCATAGAGGTCCCCTATGGACGTGCCATACGCCATTTTGAAGGTTGAGATGTCCTCTACCTTGTGTCAAAATTTTAGGAAATTATGGGTTGATCTTCGGCCTGGAAAAAATAGAGAAACACGGACTGCTCATGTGCCCTGCACCTGAGGCAGATTCTGGACCGGATTTGGGAAATTAATTCCCGCTTCGTTTCTCAGTCAAATTAAGCGTGTGATATATAAAAATGAAGTTTGAGATGTATAGTTTGTAGGATAAAAATTTTAGAGCAAATGGTTGAATGTATTGAGTGCAGTAAATTGAGTAAGGTGAGTGGTTTGGTGCTGTTTTTGGGGTTGTTTGGCTATTTGCTGATCCAACTTCAAACGGCGATAACCGGAGCAAATGAGCTCCGAATTGAGCGTATGATAGCTTGTGAAAAAGGGAATTAAGTAATACAAAAATATAATCTGAGAAGAAGGGTTGGTTGCGATCGGTTTGGTCGCAGAAAAATTTAGAGTGAAACATGTTCGAATTGGTAAAAACGTAAAGTTGGAAATAGGCTAAGTGAGTTTATGGGAACTCCTTAGTAACTTATAATAAATGATGTAAGTTATAAAAATAGTTTAAATAAGTCTTCCGCAAGAGTTTACGGTTACGGTCACAGCTTGTAATTATTACGCCTTTTTATGATTTAAATGCTCGCTTAATAGTCGGAAAAAAATTTATTCTCGTTTTTATAAATGAACTGCTGTGATTGTAACTGCGCTTAATATCATAATTAATGTTAACAATACCGGTACGTAACAGGCTGTTACATTTTATGGTATCAGAGCAGTTTTGTTAGGGAACTCTGATAATGTATATATAGTTGTGTTGTGTGTTGCATAGGTGTATGTAGATTCTTATCGATTACTGCATATGTGATTCCTTAGTGTGGGTCTGATCAACCCATTCCTTTGTGTTACATGCGTAGTCATCGTAAGAAGCCTACGTGGCAACTGTGGAGCACCAAATGTAAGTCCTTAGCCTGATGTTGTGGATGCAGTGTTGACTGCTTCATGGACAAGAGATGGCAGTAAGTAAAATATGAATATTATAGGACTTCAGGGAAACATACTTAAATGTTTTGTCTGACTTTGTAGATGAAATTTATAAAGCTGGATTGTAAGTGAAAGTTGTAAACAAATCTATGATATGTACGGTATTGCATGGATGAACCTTGTAGTACCATGAATAATAAAGATATATAATTGAGATGAGTCCATAGTATGGAAAAGGTATTGGTGAAGCTTCCAAGTATATGTGTTGTATAGTAAAAACAATTATGTCCAGGTGGACGTGGTGGAGGGACTTCATCAAGGTGGAAGATTAGAACCTGTTGGATTATTGAAAATGATGAACAGATATGCTTAGGCATGAGTTTGAATATTTTATGTTGACTAGAAGTTATAAGTCCTTGATGGATGATGTACACTTAAACAAATTGAGATGGTTCATGCAGAGAAATAAATAGAATAATTGATGATTAATCCTATGGGATTTGACCACTTGAAATTATAATGCTGGTCAATTGTTAAATTGAGATATATTGAAATATGGGATTTAAACCCATAAGGAGGTAGTGCTGATTAAACATAGGCGAGATGAATTAATTATGTATTATATGTATAAGGAAGAAGTTGAGAGAATCGCCATGGATGGCATTGAACAAGGTTCATTGAGAGTATGATTGTCCGTAACGGAATAATGGTTTAGCTTGACCGATATGCCATGAAGGAAACAAATATGACTATATGTGTGCGTTAATGTGTGGAATTCTCCTTGGAAATGGCTACTATGTAGAGATTCAGGTGTTATGAAGCATAAGAGGATTGATCCATGATGGAGGTCTCTTGGAAATCTCAGAGAATGAATATCGTAATTTAAATGGCCTAATTACTTGTGGATGTTGTAATGCATTGTGAATAATACCTAATGGCCTGATGGCCAATATACCTATTCTGATGAATAAACGGATAATAATCCAGTGATGGCCTAAGTGCCAGTATACATATATATGTATGTACACCTTGTGACGGCCTGAGCGCCTAATTATCCGTGTTGAGGTAAATTATTAAATTTTTTTGTAAAAGGACAATGAGGCCGAATGAAATCCCCGATGATGGGAAGTATCTGAAGAGATTGTATGATTAGAGAATGAGCTAATGTACAACCTGATGGGAAATCATGTGATTAGTGTATGAACTAAGTTACAATAAAGTGTGGAATTATGTGTTTAGCAAAAGAGCTAATGTGTAATGTCAAAACAAAAATGATAAGATTAGTTAATGAGTTGAGGTATAAGTGTTAGTGCAAGGATTGATATAATTTTCCAGTGCACGGATTGAGGTGAAATTAGTCTTTTGTGTTAGGACGAATATGTTTAGAAGATCCCTGTGTGATGGGAAGCATATGTGAGATGTGTACAGAACTTTGAGAAAATTCTGGATTCACGGAATAGAGATTATGTTATGAACTATGCCAATTGAATAGTCAAAGTAAGAGAGAAAATAATCTGTGAGAAGAATAAGCAAGGAAGAGATAATGGACTATGGATTTGAACGGTAACATGACAGAAAAAACTATTAAAAGTTAGAAAACGTGTACGAAATTACGAAGAGAATGTGAATTATGATAATAGTGACTTATGTGTAAACTATCAGTGAGAAGAATGAAATGAGAGAGTAAGACGAATTGACTTATATGTAACAGGGTATATTATACCACTACTGCTATGATTATGGGGATAGCCCCATGTGAATATACCAAAGATATTTTGCTGTTATATATACAGAGGTGAGACAGACACCAAATGGACTGGGTCCATGTGTGATCTGGAGTGTACGGAGTACCAGTTTTGCCGTTATATACGGATATGTTATAAGTATGAACTCCCCTGTGTACTGGGTACACGTTTGCTGTTGTATACAGATGTGATATAAATATGAACTCCTCTGTGCACTGGGTGCATGTTATGAGACTTGATATTACCATCTCTGTGCGGCCTATGTGCCCGGAGTGTGTAGCCATCTCCGTGTGGATTATGTTCCCGAAGACTATTATTATGTTATATGAGTGATATGAGATGAGGAAGTATCCCGCAGTGATGAGACTGCTATTATAGTTGAGTTGGTCTACATAAGTGCTCAAATAAGAAACGTTGGGAATACTATTAGAACACAGTCAGCAGGTGGTAGTTTATCATTACTGCATGGATCATATGGGTGGATTCTCTAATCGGTGGGTCATTACATCTGGGGCCCTGAGGACAGCAAGAGCTCGAGCGGTTAAAACCTAAGAATGTTTTTACCCACTGTATTGAGAGAGTTCTTCCATGTGATTAACGCAAAATATGAGGTCAGATATTTGTAAATGGACAATAGTATGTCAGAATTGGATACAAGAGGTGAGGCATAGTGTGTAAATTTTTTTTTTGAAGTGTGATAGTGAAACACTATTGTGGGTGTAAAGTAAGTTTGATGAAATAATTTCGGCTCCAAGTGAGGTAGTAAATTTGTTGGAATTCTCGTCTTATGATGAAAGAGATAATAACGAGATTGATGTTGACAGATTGAGTGAGTGTCCTTCTAGGAAGGCTGGTGATGATCAAGAGTTCAGGTTAAAACGGTGAATTATTAGCCCTTATAGAAGGTAAATTGTCATGGAATCAAGCGCGAATGTGTAATAATAGTTGGAAACTGGAATTGCGATCGGTTGCCTAAAAGTTGATAGCTTGGTTGTACTGATAGAGTGGATTGAGGAGTGTTATGTATAATCGCATATGCCACTTATGGTGGAAAGTGTGTGGAAAATGCACAATGTTAATATTGTTTTGGTTAAGTATTAATGAGGTATGACTGAGTGTTTGTGGTAGCTTTGAATATTCTGAGAGATTGAGATACCAATCGGTGGGGAGTTGTATAAGTAGTGGCAAGGATGGATTTAGTTTTATGTGACTTGATAATTAAGTTTCAAAGATTCCTATAGAACGAGACTTGCATGTGAGAGACATGGCATTTTAAGGGTCCATCAGTTAGTAGTGAAATGGCTTGGTGTGGTTGATTGATTCGAACAACCAAGATGATTGGTGAAAGTTGGTGAAAACTGTAAGGTGATGTTATATTGAGTTTGACATTCAGGATTAAATGACGATGATTACGAAAAAGTGGTATAAATAAGTTGAACATATGGTTAAGTTGCAACGTCGGAGTGGAATAAAAGTTGAAAATAGTTAGTGCGAGAAAATATTAAGCATGAGGCCTTGATGTGGAGGTCATTGATGAGTGTTGTGTTTAGACTGTGAGAGGTCTAAGTATGGAGTTGAGTTGGTTGAGTTGGTAAAGTTGAGATGGTTAAGCTAATAAAGAGTTTAACAATGAGTGTAAATTATGAATATGAGTTTGTAGATGGAAAAATTTCATGAGTATTTGTGATCGAAAGGCCTTATAGGGCTAATCGAAAATATAAACTAGTATGGGTATTGCTAGTTTCGTATCACAAAGAGAAAGATATAGTTGTGAGTACCTAAAAAGAGGTGAAGACACGTGACAAGGAAAAATAAAGTATATGAGTATAGAATTTAATGTGAGTCGTAATTGTAGGACACGACAAAGTGCCTTTGAAACTAGAAAGTATGTGCTTGGGTGAAAGCCAAGAAAACAACGAAATGATAAGAGTAGTAACAGTAATAGAAAGAAATGGTTGTTGGGGTATTGTGAAAACAGTGAGGACAGCGAAAAGAGTTAAGTACTAAAGAACATGTGAGTTGGAAATACTCCAGGAATAACTAGTGAATGTGCATGAGAACGGTTAGAGCCTAGTATGAAAACGATTAGGTGCTTTTGAGAACGACCATGGGTCAGAAGGATGGATAAAGATGAGAATGAGTTAAATTGATACCGACAAATCCGTAATATGGTTATATTATTACCTACAAATCAGCGAAAGAGAAACAGTAAACCAGAGAAAGTTTAAAGTATTGGGAATTAAAATGTCACAGAACCATGAGAGACGAGTAATTATGAATGATCAAAGGATAATGAGTATCATAAAAAGGAGATCATGCTTGTGATAAAAGTAATATGGTAAAGATACACACTTGAGGATGCTACTTGGGAGCGGGAGGATGAGATTCTCCGGCTGTGTCCTGAGTTAGCGGATGAGTATGATTTAATTTTGCGGACAAAATTCTAAAAAGTTGGGGTGAATATAACACCTCACAATTTTAAATCAAGTAATTAAAATATCGAGTGAGCAATCAAGTGATGGATTAGTGAAAATCCTAAAGATTATGCCAATATACAAAGAAAGGGCAAAACAGTAATTAGCCAACACGCAACCCTAGGAAGATAAAAATTGAGTAGAAGGTCTCAGATGGTAAAAATAACCCTGGAAATGGGTTCAGAACGAAAAATTGAGTCGATAGGCAAGTTTCAGAAAAATCAGTGAATAGTGTTTTTTCGCGGGTAAAAATACCGTGTTACGATTGCACCGTAAACCGTGCCAGTTGAATTTTGAGCTCTAGGTTTCAAATATGAGTTATAAATGGTTTGTTGAGTTAGGAAATATGATTTTGATGAAATTTGATGGAATTGAGTCATTTTGGGAAAAATTGATGAATAGTTATTTTCCGGTGTAAAAATACTGCGGTATAATTGTACCGATAAGCGTGAAAATTTTATCAGTATTTTTAGGAAACAAAAATATGACATGAACAAGAAAAATATGTAGGTCATGAATTTGTGGCTGTAACTAGTGATTGATTAAAGTTAAATCGCGTGTAGGACCCACCTATGGTTTAAGTGACTCAAAAGTCTCAATTTCATGACACTTTCTCTCTCCATTTCCTTCTCCTTCCCGTGAAACAGCAGCCCCCCCCCCCCCCCCTTTTGGTGCCATTTTTGGTTTGATTTTCTTTTCTCCATAACTACATCATTTCTTAACCAAATCAAGTGATTTTTGTGTTGAAATTCAATGGAAATCACCTTCTAAACACATTGGTACCACTCTTGAGCCTTGAAACTCTCTCTTTGGTGAGATATTGGCCATTTACAGCCACGAAATTTTGGAGAAAAATGGTGTTCATGGAGTTGTTTGGAGCTCCAATGGTTTAGGATAGCTTGGAGGAGTCTTGTGCCAAGCTTTTGAGTAAGTTTCTTCACCATTTTAACGGTTTAATTCTTGGATTGAATTCATGAACCCTAAGGGGGAATTTGATGATTTGTGTTGTTAGAGAGCTCAATTTGAAAATGTGTATTAGATGATAATGTGTTAGAATAATGTATTAGAGCTAGAAATGCGATGAAATTTATTGGTGAAAATTGATGAATTTAACTTAGAAAAATTTGATGATCATGACTTTGGACTTTTGAATTTTGGTGTTGAGACTTTGTTTGATGAATTTTGGCATGATGAGATGATGATATAATAGGTTGTGTGAGGGTTGGAATGATTAAAATTGAATGGAAATCCCTTGGAATGTCATAGGGCAAGATTCGAACCTTTAAGGAGAAATGAGTAAATTGATGTTGAAAAATAATTTGAATGATGTGTTGCGTGATTATATGATGACTAGATGGGTTGTGTGGTGGTTGGCAAGTGTTAGAATCAATGGAAAAATAATAAGTGGTTTAGTTGGCATAAATGAACCTAGAGCGAAATATTTAGCGAAACGATGCTTAAAAGACGTAAAACGGCGAAACGACAGTTGAAATGGCCTTATGGCAACCCAAGGATGGGTACTAAAATGAGAAAGAAAATTTAGAAAAATAAATCCCCAATTAACACCTATATGGCCGAACCTCCAAGGGAAAAAGGGGGGATTTTGCGGTTTTCGCGTTCTGATGTAATCCGACGCGAAAATGACGAACCGACACTTGAATTGGCCTATTGACAACCTAATGAGACGTAACAAAATGAGAAAGAAAATTTAGAAAAATAAATCTCAAATTTACACTTCATTGGCCGAACCATCAAGGGAGGATGGGGAGGATTTTTGTGATTTTGCGTTTTGATACTATTTGACGAGTACTGATGGATGTACGTTATTGTATAGGTTGCCGTACGTCGACCTGAATCCCGAATCTTGAATCAGTGAGTTGCCCTTGGTCCGGGACCAAGTGGATTGAGGTAAGTAATTGGTTCATTGCATGTATAATTATAAATTAACATGTATTGGTTGAACTGAGAGTGATTGGGAATGTCCTCTGTGTAGGCATTCCGCTGTGTACCGAGTTGAGGGATAAGCTGCTGCGGAGCTTGTGGAAACACGATTTAAGGTAACCTCTTGGTACTGGGGCTTGTTCCCCTTTTCTGTTCCACCTTGCCAGTTGATGGCAACGGTAGGAAGTGTGTATGAATAGTATAGAACACATGAGCATGCATGCATTATTGCTATGGGTACTGCAGTACCGAGTCTGGCCAGTAGACAGTTTTATTAGCCTTCGGGCATTTTCGGACTTCCGCTGGATAGGTCTCCAGGAGGGAGTTCCAGTTGACTGCGTGTCATGGTGTGTGATCCGGGTAGGAGCACACTAGGAATGTCTTTGGCGTTTTGGTTGGTTTGGGCATCATGGTTGTGGTTTCTGTGAACACACCTTGGATGATACCCATAGGCTTATATATGCCCAGGGCGTACGTGGAATTGGGGTTACCATCCCGTATCGTCGTATTTTGTATCTTTATATTCCCCATTTCTCTAAATCCCTTGCTATATCCCGTTTTCAAAGTGGTTGTTGTATTCTATTGATATGCATCGAAGTGAACCATTGGGTGGAGTTTTCTCCAGAACCTCTTGGTTACTGAGATATATTCGTATATCTCACCCCGTCTCGGGGCATTTATTTCAGGAGGTAGCAGTGGAGCAGGAGCCTCGGGCAAGAGGCCCGTTGAGTGAGCGGTGGAGCGCGTCATATTTTGCATTTTGTTGGCCGTGTGGCCTAGGCTAAACTTAGGGCATGAACATGTCATTTGTATTTACTAGTAGCTTCATTAGCATCTTGTTCATGCCATTTTTCCTAAGTCTAGTAGTGATGTATTTGGTTATGTTGTCTTTTAAATTAAGTTGAAATTTTAGAAGAATGTAATTTGAAGTTTTAGTTTCAAGTTGTAATTTGTAAAGCCATATTGTAATAGTATTGATGCATGTCTATTTATGATGGAAGGGCCTTAGGCCTATTTTAGGTTATGATAATATGTATGATGGAAATATGCATGAAAAAGGTGTTAGTGATTGCAACTACTTAAGAATGATTAATATGGACTCTATGTTTAATAACTATAAACTGGATTGGGTTGTAAGTGCCCCAAGGCGTTGTTGGTCCTTGTGTGTGCCACCCATTGGATTATTACTGTATTATCATGTGTTTATTAGGTACATTTGAGGTTTAAATGATCGTTTACAATTTTGGGATTATTGGAAAAAAAAAGGAAACTCTGGCGAATTTTCTGTAGAATTGGCAGATTTTAGGCGAACTTCGGGAGAGCATATCTCCCTCCATAGAGGTCCCCTAGGGACGTGCCATACGCCATTTTGAAGGTTGAGATGTCCTTTACCTTGTGTCAATATTTTAGGAAATTATGGGTTGATCTTCGGCCTGAAAAAAATAGAGAAACACGGACTGCTCATGTGCCCTGCACCTGAGGCAGATTCTGGACCGGATTTGGGAAATTAATCCCCGCTTCGTTTCTCAGTCAAATTAAGCGTGTGATATATCAAAATGAAGTTTGAGATGTCTAGTTTGTAGGATAAATGTTTGAGAGAAAATGGTTGAATGGATTGAGTGCAGTAAATCGAGTAAGGTGAGTGGTTTGGTGCTGTTTTTGGGGTTGTTTGGCTATTTGCTGATCCAACTTCAAATGGCGATAACCGGAGCAAATGAGCTCCGAATTGAGCGTATGATAGCTTGTTGAAAAGGGAATTAAGTAATACAAAAATATAATCTGATAAGAAGGGTTGTTTGTGATCGGTTTGGTCGCAGAAAAATTTAGAGTGAAACATGTTCGAATTGGTAAAAACGTAAAGTTGGAAATAGGCTAAGTGAGTTTATGGGAACTCCTTAGTAACTTATAATAAATGATGTAAGTTATAAAAATAG
>NW_026895174.1:0-146020 GCF_033153095.1 Gastrolobium bilobum | reverse complement strand
GTAGGAATCAACTTATTGTTTTCATTACGTACCACTGTGATCCCACCTTTCTTTGGAACTGTTTGTACCGGACTCACCCATCAATCTTCTCTGTGGTTGTCTGACTGGCTTCAACTCATTCTCCATCAATATTTTATGAGTGCAAAAAGATGGGTTTATTCCTTTCAAGTCTGTAATAGACCATCATATAGCTGTTCTGTCCTCTCTCAACACTTTCAATAATTTTTCTTCTTCGGCGGTTGATAAATTTATGTTGATGATCACCAGGTATGTCTTGCTTTCTCCAAGAAATGCATATTTCAAAGTGGGAGGAAGTTCTTTCAATTCAACCTTTGGTGCACCTGGAATGATATCATCAACTTTCTCTTCTAGCTTTTCAACCTCTTGTTCTCCTTCTGTTGCTTCAGTCGTATTGTGCAGTAGATCTTCTTCTAATGACTCCAATTCCATCAGTGGTTGGAGTATTTCATCAACTGTATCTAGCACTGCATCATTGATCACATCAACCTTGAAGCAATCTCCTCCGTCGGAAGGATGTTTCATAGATTCAAGAACATCAATCGTTACGGTTTCATCATTAACCCGCAACATCAGCTTACCCTGCTCCACATCAATCATAGCCCTTGCAGTGGCTAAAAAGGGCCTTCCCAACAGTAAGGGAATCTCAGCATCCTCTTGCATGTCTAAGATGACAAAGTCTGCAGGGAATATGAACTTATCAATCTTCACCAAGACATCTTCAATAACTCCATCTGGCCTTCTGGTAGATCTGTCTGCTAGCTGCAGTGAAACTTTGGTCGGCTTTAATTCATGAATCCTCAGAGCCTTGCAGATGGATAATGGCATAAGGTTAATACTAGCTCCCAAGTCACATAACGCCTTTCCCACATCAATGTTGCCAATTTCTATGGGAATGCTGAAACTTCCAGGATCTTCAAGTTTTGGAGGCAACTTTTTCTGAATTATAGCACTACATTCTTCCGTCAACGTCACCGTTTCACATTCTTTCAGTTTACGTTTCTTCGATAAGAGATCTTTCATGAACTTTGCGTAATTCGGCATGTTCTCCAAGGCTTCAGCAAATGGAATATTGATTTGTAGCTTTTTGAAGATGTCAAGGAACTTCGAATACTGCTGCTTTTTGATTTCCTCTCTGAACCTCTGCGGATATGGAATTTTTGCATAAGGTGAGAGCTCCAATGGCTTTTCTTGTCTTTCTTGAGCTTTCTTTTTCTCCCATTTGAACTCTTTCTTTTCAGGAACAGCTTTCTCTGCAGCAGGCTCTTTGTCAACTTCCTTCTCTTTTTCTTCTTCAATGGCAGATCCCTCAGCTTTCTTTTTCTCTACTGAAGGCTTAATCACAGGTTCAATTACAATGCCACTTCTAGTGGTAATGGCCTTGCAGTGTGCGTTTGGATTAACGTCTGTATTACTTGGGAAGGTGCCTTGGGTTCTTTCGTTGAACTGCCTTGACAATTGACCAATCTGAGTTTCTAGATTCCGGATTGAGGCTTCTTGATTCCTGAATGAGGCCCTGGTTTCTTGCATAAAGGCTGAAGTGTCTTCCCTGAATGCATTGGTACTTTGAACATAGTCTGATGTGGTTTTGGATAGTTGTGCAAAGGCCTTCTCCCACTCTGATTGTTGTGGAGGTTGTTGTGGTGCTGGCATAGGAGGATTTAGCTGATGATTCGAGCTATAACTGAATCCTGGATGTTGATTTTTATTTCTCCACCCTTGATTCTGGTTATTGCCGTATTGGTTCCTCCCTGGGTTATATGGAACTTTCTGATCATGCCAAATTCCATTAACATCTGCAGTTTCAGGTGCCTTGCAGTCTTCAGTAGCATGAGCACCTGCACAAATACCACAAGTTATTTGAATATTATTAATAGAAGAGACTTGAGAACTGGTAAATTGCTTTGTGAGAGCATCTAGTTGTTCTTGTTGTTTCTTGTTAATTTGTAAAATCTGTTCATTCTGAGCTAAGATGGCATCATAGCCATCAAGCTTCATAATCCCCGCTCTTCTCTGTGGTACTGGAGCATTATCATACTCCTGAGAGGCTAGAGACTCTAGTAATTCCAAGGCTTCCTCTGGAGTTTTTGTTTTTAAGGACCCTCCTGATGCGGCATTCACCAATGTTCTTGTGTTCGGCGTCATCCCTTGAAAGAAGGTTCTCGCTTGCTCCCAAGCTTCAATGCCATGTTGGGGACACTTCCTAAGTAGTCCTTTGAATCTTTCCCATGCTTCATATAGAGATTCACTTCCTTTTTGTTCAAAAGAAGTGATATCCGCCTTGAGCTTTGCCATTTTCGAAGATGAGAAAAATTTGTCCAAAAATTTGTTTGCCAAGTCGTCCCAGTGGGTGATGCTTCCTTGAGGTAACGATTGCAACCATCCTCTTGCTTCGTCTTTAAGTGAACAGGGGAACAATCTGAGAAAAATAGCATCCCGAGACACCCCATTCATCTTCAAGGTATCACAATATAGCAAGAAGTTTTCCAGATGGATGTAAGGGTATTCCGTGCTTCCTCCGGCAAATTGGTCTTTCTGAATTAATTGTAAAAGTGCCGGCTTGAGTTCAAAGTTGTTAGCATCCACGTTTGGTCTAACAATACTCGCCGTCTGTGGAACTCGAGCAGGAGTCATGTAATCTCCCAACGTTCTCGGAGGTGGTGGAGGTGCATTGTTGTCTCCCATTGCTTCTTCTCTTGGTTCTGTTGAGCTTGAAGCTTCTTTCTCTTGCTGTCTTCTTTCTTTAGCAAGTTTTCTGTTTCTTTTTGCTGTTTTCTCTATCTCCGGGTCGAATTGCAAGGAATCGGTGTCAACGGTACCTCGCATAAACCAGAAAAATAGATTATATAAAATAAGAAAATAAAACTGAATTTAAATAACAGAAAATTAAATAACAGAAAATAAGGTCCAATCTAAAGAATTAATAGCTACTATTAATGTTGAAATAGTAATCCCCGGCAACGGCGCCAAAAACTTGTTGCTACTCACGGCAAGTGCACCGATCGTACAAGTAATATATGATTAAGTAAGAGATCGTTCCTACGAGGATTACGGTTCAAGCACTAATTCACTATCGCAAACTTAGTTGGACAATCGAAAGTGTATTTGGAAACAGGATTTGAATTGCAAAATTAAAATATTAAATATTAGGCTAATTACTTGCAAGAATTAAAGACAAGAAATTAAAGGTGTGATTTAACTAATAAAATAAAAACGTAGCTAGGGGTTCGATTTCCTTTAATCTCCTTATTATGATTCGAAGTCCTTCTTTACGTTAATCGTCCTTAATATCAATCTAACCAATTCTTTCGCGTGTTATTAGAGCTCAATCCCTTGTTACCCTAAAACCTTTACAAACTTGAAAGAACCCTAGTTCCCCGGTTATTCCCCAAGAATGCAAGCATTAAGTTCAAGAATCTTAAGGTTACGCAAATTCTATGTCTATCCCTAGAATCATAGCGTTTACGATGAAGTTATCAGGTATGGATCACACACCAACATCCCTATTGTCATGCATTCACCGATGATCATTATATAAGATTCAAGCCTATATAAAGCATTAAAAACAGATAACTTCATTCATGATATAAAGGAAAATTAACACAGCGAATTGTTCAAAACATAATAAATTGACTAAAATCTATCTAACCCTAACTACTTAAAGAACTAGCCGGACATAGCAAAATCAAGAACAAAAGAAAATAGAAAAGCTCCCCCAAACTCCATAAGTGATTGGTGGATCTTCAATATCTCCAGTGAACACTTGACGTTGATCCGTCTCTGCTGCTCACGAACATGAATATGATGTTCCTCCGCGTTCCTTCAGCCTCCAAGCACCCAAAAGTTTTTTTGCAATGTAAAAGTTCTGTATTTATGTTCCCCAATGGCCCTTTTATTGACCAAGAGTTCGTATCCTAGTAGAAAACTCGAATGGGCCTAAGTTGGATCTGTCGGGGCGCTTAAGCATGTTGTAGCGCGCTTAAGCGCCCTAGGACAGTGATTTTTGACTCGCGTTGCGCGCTGAAGCTCTCTGAAAGGCGCTTCAGCGCGCTCCTCGCGACAACTTTTTCTTCTTGTGGCGCGCTTAAGCCCTGAGTTGGGGGCTTAAGCGCCCAGAGGCAGTAGCTATTTGCGTTTTTAGGGAGCTTAAGCTTCTGAATGGGGGCTTAAGCTCCCACTTCTAACAACTTGATAAGATCTTCAATCTTATTGTTTTTGATCTTCTTCTATCATCTCTTGATCTCATCTTTTCTAGTTGTGATCTCTATTTATCCAATCTTCATCTTTGACTCCTTTTGTCAACAAATCCCTAAAAAATAGCAAAGATGATTCCATTAAACAAAAATTCAGATAATGTTCATGATTATTATATTAAACCCTAGTTTTTGACTTATTTAACTTGATATTTTATATTAATTTAGTCTATAAAATAAGATAAACTAAAGGTTTATCATGGAGCAATATACTCGAATGGGTCGACGAAGAATGCAATAAAGTTGGAGCTCCATACCTCATTTTCAAATGCAGAGTAGAGGAGACAAGGGTTGGACCAGATTTAATAAGCTATGGGTTTGGAAAAAGAAACTCGGTTGGAAATGAATCTTGTCTCCTAATATTGTCCAAACTGTATCGAAGAATGGTGCATTTGGCAGAGGTTGGAAATGACTCATATCTGAAGCATTCAAGTTCACGGGGACAATGAGAAAGAGAAGGTGAGGTTGAAGGGGGACCGAATTAGAGAGACGAGGTTGAGAGTTTGAGTGAACAAAAGGGATTCTAAATGAACATGGAGGGTAGAAAAAAATAATTAAAGATTTCAGAAAAAAAGCGGGGAAGTGAAATTTTTCGAGGGAATGAAAATTCAGAGTAAATTTTTTTTACCAAATTACTAAACATTGACTCTGTATCCTAGTATACTAGCACGGTTAGCATCACGCGTCGTGAAAACAACTGTAGAATTCCTTCAGAGACGGTTAAGGCCAAACCGACATAAATTGACCGACGTGAGATCCCCTTTTTCTAGTAGTGGAAACTTAAAAAAAAGGAAGTGCACTGGTTTAGAAGCTTCGTTTCTAGTAGGGGTGTTCGCGGTCTGGATTGGATCGGTTTTGGAAGGAAAAATCATCCGATCCAATCTCTTCGGTTTGATCATGTCATCATCCATTCGGTTTGGATTTTTTTTCAAATCCGATCCGATCCAATCCAGTTTTTTTCGGTTTGGATTGGATCGGTTTTCGGTTTTTTGAAAATCTTAAAATTTGTTTTATAATTATTGTGCAAATAACATTTTTTTGTATAATAGGCTTTGTAAAAAAAAATTAAACAGAAAAGTAAATGATAATATAATTTTTTTTTTGGCAATAAGATATGAAGCTTTACACAAATAAATTTTTGTTGATGAGATGTGACTAGGTTTTTTCTTGGGTTTAGTTGATGGGTTAATAGGTCTTGGGTTTAAAAAAATTTTGGCTATGATGGGAGGAAAGACCCAAGTAAGTAGAGGTGAATTAATATATTGGATCGGTTTTCATCAACCCATCCAAAAACCGATCCAATCCAATTAAAATTTGCGGTTTTTATTCGGTTCTCGGTTTCTCGGTTTTTCGGTTTTCGGTTTATTCGGTTATCGGTTTTTCGGTTCGATTACTGCGGTTTGAATCGGTTGATGAACACCCCTAGTTCCTAGACAGGAATCGTATATATATATATATATATATATATATATATATATATATATATATATATATTGGTCAGAAACCTTTGCGTAACAAATTCTTTTGAACTTTGTAAAATGTGTTTTTTGTTATAAGATAGCAAATTTTGGATGGGCACGTAGGGATACGAGAATGGAGTTAGCACTATAAGAAGCTACTATTACACTCAAGCCGGGTTTGACTCTTTAAGAATGGTCCCGCCACTTTTCTTTTTCTTTGTCTCAGTTCAGAGATCGAAGAGGAGATTTGTTCCGAATCCCGAACATCTCAGATTTGTTTATATCATACTATGATCGAGGAATATAAAAAATGCAACCCACCTTTCTTTTCAATCTTCGACGCTTTGAAACTCAAGTGCATGTGCTTATTACGCACATACGCAAGGATGTCTTTATGTACATATATGGTGTAATATATATGAAAATTGAAGTGCAATTTCACTGAATGATATCAACAGATTATGGAATCTTTTATTAGGTCACGACAAGTTAATGTCATTATTGTTAGGCCTAACTCTCAATCAATTTCATTTACTTAAGTATTTTGTTAATATATATCGTTAGGGCATATGTAAGGGATCAAAAATAAAAATATTGAATAAAAAGTATGAGTATTTAATATGTTCAAATAATGCAATTAAGTCTAAATACATTTATTTGAGGAGAAATTTATTGAATTTCTATCTTACTCTTTCAAGTTTAAATATCTTTATAGTACTGATAATTTAATTTTCAAAATTAATTACTCTGGATTTGTCAAAATTGTAGAAATTTCATTTAATTGATTCATTTAAATTTTGGTATAAATCTCCCCATATCTAGAACTAGAAGCCACTTCGGGTCCCGGTTAATTTTGAATTGAGCCAATGGACCACTTCAAGGCCTAAACTGGAAACATAAATTGCATGTTATTTTATTTTTTTGAAATATTTCAATCGGTTCATCGCTTCGCGACAAGTCTGATTCGAGGCGGATACAGGATTAAGGCTTTAAACTCCTTCCAAATGTGGCACTGAGGAGAATTGAACACATGCTCTCTTCTCTCACCTACTCAGCTCTCATGCGCCAACTGAACTACCACCATTTGATTACTGCATGTTATTTAACAGACAAATATTGCTAATTGATTCGTTTAATTAGTTGGTTGATTATTTTTTATTGAAAAAATATTTTTCATTTTAAAGAATACAACTTTGTATTATTTTAGATGAAATGACAATTTTTTGGTGCAAAATTGGTATTTTTTATATTCTCTCTCCTCCATTTTCTATCTTCCTAATTTTATGGAGAAGAGAGAATATAAAAAATCACTAAATATATACTAAAATAACATCGTTTTATATAAAATGACACAAAGTTATGTCTTTTAAAATGATAAATATTTTTTCCATTTTTATTTATTTATTTACTGAATTAAAGATTATTGCAATTAGTATTAGAGTAATTAATTGATTTTTGAAGATTAAATGTTTAAAAAAAGAGAAATAGTTTATGGGAGAGATCCACTTACCACCAAAAAAGTTTACAACTCTTACAACTAATTTAATCACCGTTGATTTCCGTCAATCTAACGGTTATAATTTATTGAGAATTAATAAATGTGACACAATAAATGTTATTAATTTATAACCGTTAGATTGACGGAAATCAACGGTGATTAAATTGGTTGTAAGAGTTGTAAATTTTTTTGGTGGTAAATGGATCCGTTCCCATAGTTTATAATATAAACTTATTTTGAAGAAAAAAATAATTAAGGCCAAGACTTACGTGCAAAATATTTAATTTATATAATATATTAGACTAGATTATTAGATAGCAAACCTTGTTTTATAATGGGTTGATTGTTTTTTTCTTCTTATTTTATTTATTTTGACAGAAGGTGAGTCCAGAGTAGTGGTAATGGAATTTTCCTCATTCTTACTCTCGTTAGTGAAATTTAATGGGAAGAGATTTTTATTCCATTTTGAGGGTGGATGGGATTTGGTGATAACATCATTTTTATTGTTACTATCAATTCCATAGGGACCATACATCGAATGGATTCTTGGTTGCGTGACATTCTCTTCCCCTCAACAATGTGCTGAATCTTGTTTTTTCTAACAACCTCTAATCTTCTTGAAAGTGACAAAGATATAATATCTTTTAAGCTTTTAGTTGGTATATAGATAACGTGTCCTACCAAGTTCTATCATAGACACACAAAAAATGGTCCATTGAAAAGTATTTAAAAATTTTAAGAATATGGAATTTTCAAATTCGCAGTTTCAATTTCAATCTGAACAATCTTTTAGGCAATTACAAAGCCTAATAGCAGTTTTTTGTGCTTTTCATGAATACTGCAGGCAGCTATATAATAGATTCGTACCTCACCAAAAAATATAATGGATTCGTAACCATATTCCAAATTTTACATACATAAGTGCCATATAAAGACAATGCTTTTGAATACAAGCCTATGATATATGGATATACACATGTATATGCATTCATAATTTCATATGCTCAGTTTCCTG
Source organism: Gastrolobium bilobum (assembly GCF_033153095.1). Classification (NCBI taxonomy): domain Eukaryota; kingdom Viridiplantae; phylum Streptophyta; class Magnoliopsida; order Fabales; family Fabaceae; genus Gastrolobium; species Gastrolobium bilobum. The sequence continues at coordinate 137,776 of NW_026895174.1, read as the reverse complement.
TATCTGGCTCAGGACCATGATAACACTGTTGTTGCAGGTGCGCAGAAAATGAGTTCAGTATAGAACAACGCCAAAATTCTGCGCTGGATTTGTACCCGTCATTTGACAATGACTTCCCAATTCAAAACTAACGGCGTGATCTCCATCACCGTGTCACTTCGATGAACCTATCGAATGGCAAGAGAAGCAGCTATACGTATATATAGTCACAAAAATCCATCTCCCATTTTGCACCGTTAACTTTGTGTGTACAAAATCATACCAAAGTCACATGAAAAACTCAATACGAGTTCACAAGAAATCTGTTTCTTTATAACAACTTTTGTCCACTTCAACACTTTTTTTCTTCTTTTTCAAAATTATTATTTCTCAACTCTTTTTTTCTTATTTTTTCTTTGTCCACTTCTGCTTCTTTAGAAGATCATACATGTAAAAATACGTGATATTCATTTTTTTTTCTCTCTTTTCTTTTGATGACCCACACATTTTTACCTGTGTATAAAAAATATTAGTCTCTTTAATCATTGGGTTTTCATTTTGTCCTTTAACATGACATGGTAAAAGTTTCTTACACATACAATATTTTGTGGGACCTGCATTTTTTGAGGCAAAAAAAAAAACTAAGACACATAAAATAAATCTCAGTAACATGACACAATCACTCTTCTTATAAGATAACTCTTATAAAACTCAACATTTGCAAACGAAGCTCCAACAAGTTACCCAGACGGAAGTCTATGTGTCATAAATGACTTATAACTCTTATAAAACTCAACATTTGCAAACGAAGCTCCAACAAGTTACCCAGACGGAAGTCTATGTGTCATAAATGACAAGATGCCGTTGAAGAAAAAGCATTACCTAATGGTGCTGACCTCATTTTCTTCTACTATATTCATACGTGTTATATTTATTGATTACTATAAACAATGACATGTTTCCTGAGCAAAACTATGTTCAGATTGAGAAAGAGAGAAAAAGACTGTCTATCGCAGTGAAAGCAACTGAGGATTTACTAACATTTAGGCATTTAGCCGCATAAATATTATAAATGGATCCATCAGACATAATGAGTTCACCAAACCACAAAAACACAGTATAATTACGACTAAAATAGGAATTTCCTGTTATCAAAAAAAAATAAATAGGAATTTCCAATCCATGTCCTACTAGGGTTGCTCCCGGTCTATTTTGAAGCAAAAATTATTCAATTTAATTCTTTTGATTTTATTATTTAACTATTCATTTGATTTGAATTTTTTTTTAAATCTAAACAAATCCAATTTTATTTGGTTTAGATTAAATTGATTTTTGATTTTTCAAAAAGTCTAAAATTTAAGCCTATAAATCATTAGTTATATCAAAATAAAATTATACAAAGTTATAAATTACCGAAAAATTCAATTCTTCGAACTAAAACAAATTTTAAAACTTATGAAGAGCTAAAATAGATTAATAAACAATAAAAAAACTAAAACAAAATAATTTATTATCAATACCATCGAAAATTCAAATCTACAAAATAACAAGATTTTAAGTCATCATCTTTTAAAAATAATAAATACATAATACATTAGATCGGTTTAGATTGGATCTATATTCACTAACCAAACTAAAAACCAATTCAATCCAACTAAAATATGCAATTTTTTTCTATTTTTAATTTTTTGGTTAATTGAGTTATCAATTTTTTGGTTCGATCACGGTGATTTGAATTTGTTGATAAACACCCGCATGTCCTACTACGCTCAGAGGGAAACAGAAAGTGACAATTTGAAGTATCCCTCACACGCTCAATTCGTGTGACCTCTAACACACTTGAACACAACGACACACAGACTGTGTAATATAGAGAGAAAACCATGGAAGTGATCACTATTTCATAAAAAAAACAAAGTGAAAATTTAAAGTCACTTTAATGCTACCAGGTTTACGTACAATTTACTCAACATTAAATCAAGAGTTTGCAGAGAAAGATGAACCTCATCTTCACATTAAACAAATGGCGGACTCAGGAAATTTTGTAAGGGACAACAAAATTGCGAATATATTCTTCTATGTAAATTACAATTATCCCTGTGACAAAAAAAAATGAAAATACTACTTATAATTAAGGATTTATATGAACTTGAAGGGACGATTATTATCTATATAATAAAAAAAAAAAAAAACAATGTTGTTCATTTAAATGAACTTAATAAGGGCGATCGACTATCTTAACCCTTCGAATTCTTTGCTAGCTCCATTAAAGGAGAAGAAGAAGAAGATGAACAAGAATTAGTAAATGCAAGATCAACCAATAAATCAACAAAAGCATTAACAATAAAACCATGATTGTTTTTATCATTGGCCTTCAAATACCAAAACAAAAGGTCCTCGAGACTCTCCCAGTCCTTGAAGCCATGAGTCTCAACAATCTCCTCCATGGACTTTCTGAAATCCACGTAAGGGTCATGTGAATCCATTGACATCACCACGCTATCTTTGAATGGCGAGGTTCCAGAAGAAGCTTTTGCTTCAAACAAGGTTCTTGTCTCATCTGGCTCGAAGAAAAGTCGATCTGAACGCAACCCACGAATCAATGTCTCGATTGAATCCACGCCTCTCGAGTCCTCAGAAAACGTTGAGAAGCTTCCACACTCTTCGGTGAAAAACGATTCAGGGCTTTCCATGGTGGCGTCTAAGAAGGCTGAGTTAATGGTTTTGAAAACAACGCCGTTTTTGGCTCTGAAAGAAAGGGTTTTCGGTTGGCGACAAGGTGGCCAAGCCCATGATGATGATGATGAAGAAGAAGAAGAAGAGGATCTTACATCTGTGTTCTTGAGAAGAGAAAGAAACTTCATTTTTTTTTTTTTTTTTGGGTTTTTTTGTTAAAAGTTAATTACATTGAGGGTACTGGAAAATCTGGGTACATATGAGTTTTTGAGGTTTCGATTTGTGTGTTAAGGTATTCATTAATGGCAAATCAGAGAAGGGTTGTGAGGGAAAGATTTGAAGTAGCGGTGGGACAATTTGGCGAAGTTGAATACTTATCATAAGGGCTGGTTGGTGGGGTCAACTCAATATATCTTCCTATATTAATTTTTTACAGGCTTTAGAAATGAATGAAATTCAGTCCCATTTATTATACTTGTGTTTTCTTTTGTTTTTTAAGTCAACATTCAAATTTCTACACTTTGGGGCACTAAATATAATAAAACAAAACAATATACAAATATTAAATATAATATTAAACTAATACAATAATAAATTGAACATTTAATTTTCATTGAATTTGATGGGGAATAAGTGTAACTGATCTTTTTCTTCCACTTTTTTCAAACACACCCTGGCAGTCAAGAACTTTATAATTATATTCATAAATTGAGTTCAAATGAAGTAACTCTATTCTTTTGTAGTTCTTTTAAAAAATTATAGTATTATATATTTGTTTAATATTTAAAGGATATTTATATATACTTAAAGAGTTGATCATTTCTGCTGTTATTGTAGATAGAAAAAGTTGCAGCAAACATATTTATATTAGGATACGGAGTCAGATCCAGAAATAAAAAAAAAAAAATTTTCTGATCTGCAGCAACAACATAGCTTTTAAAGCCATACTTATCTCCACCTCATCACGTACGTACATATGAGTCAAACCCAAATGAGTTTGAATGCTTAATTGAATTGAATGCTTTGTTATTTTAATATTACGAACGAAGTTTTGAAATGCATCTTTAATATTTTGCCTAAACCGGTTCAAGAAGGTGAAGAGTATACATACTATAACACCATGGATCAGATTCAGATAGAAAGGACGCTTTCGAGTTTAGTGAACCAAAATTTATTCAAGGCTTTACTTTTATTTACCTATGAGGTGTTTGGTTGAGGAGAAATATTATGAATGCTAGAAAAATGTTATGTAAATGGGGGAAGTGAGATGGTAGGAAAATATAAGAAAAAGTTGTTTGGTTGGAAAAAAAATTTACAGGAAAAATTAGGTAACTTTTGTAAAGTCTATGTTTGGCTGTAAGTAACATATAGATGGGAAAATGCAGTGGGTATTACAAAATTAACCCTGACTGCATAAATTTTTCCATCGTATGCAACAAGACCAACCAGTTTCGCTATGCTTCTTGCGTTTTCTGCTCTCACCTTCTTCGCTATGGCAGACCCATCACGCTTTCACCACCATTCTCCCATCATCTTCACCTTTCATCCCAACCACTCCATCACCCTCACCTGGTTAAGTTTTCTTTTCTTTCATTATTATTTACCCCACAAAAAAATCATTTTTTTATTCGTTTTAGCTGCAATATGTGTTGAGATATATAGTCCCACATTGATTGTGTGGACAACTAATGTGGCCTTTATAAGGCCTTGGGCACTCCCACCCTTTGAGCTAGCTTTTGGAGTGATGTATCCCAAGGTTCTTTACAATATGAATATAAAGTTCATTGCTTTAGTTGTTGTTGGTGTTAATCAAGAAAAACCAGCGTCAGATAACTCTGCAAAAGATGGTTCTGGTCAAGGAAAAGAGTCTGGAGGGGAAAATGATCAGAAAAGTGATGATGGGAAACTTGCTCGTGGAGGGGTACGCTGATCTTTTTTTGGTATAGTCAGTGAGCAAATATGGAGCCACTCCACAATACCACCTTGCAAAAGGGTTTCTGGAGCCACTCCATAATACCATCTTGCAAAAGGGTTTCTGTGGCCGGCAAAATCAGTACAAATAGATAGAGAAATAGGAATGCCTTGAATCAGAGCTAGCTAGCTAAGTGAAGAAATCCAACACACTAAACGCTGGTTTCTTCCTTTCCCATTTGTCATTTATCTATCATTCTGTTGAGAATCCTTCAACCAATTAGTTTTCTAGAGTATCAACTTAGAATTTAAGGGGTCTGTCAGAACAAGTTAATTGGAGGGAAGATAAACGAAATTCAAAAGTACCTTATATATATATATATATATATATATATAGGGAGCAAGATTCTTTGACACTGGTATCAAATTTTAAAATTTGACACTAAATCTTTTTCGTTGATTTCCGCCAATCAACCGTTATCATTTATAGAGAATTAATATTAATTAATAAGTTTGATTCTCAATAAATAATAATCATTGATTGACAGAAATCGATTGTTAAGATTTGGTGTTAAATTTCAAAATTTAACATCAGTGCTAAAAGATCTTATCTCATATATATATATTATATATATATATAGGGGCAGGATTCTTTGACACTCGTATCAAAATTTAAAATTTGACACTAAATCTTATCCGTTGATTTCCGTCAATCAACAGTTATCATTTATAGAGAATTAATATTAATTAATAAGTTTGATTCTCAATAAATAATAATCATTGATTGACGGAAATCAATGGTTAAGATTTGGTGTCAAATTTCAAAATTTAACATCAGTGTTAAAAGATCTTATCCCATATATATATATATATATATATATATATATATATATATATATATATATATATATATATATATATATATATATATATATATATATATATATATATATGGATCCAGATTATTTTACACTAATGTAAGTTATACTCTTAATCTTTATCATTGATTCTATTTTGTCTAAAAGACAGAGATGTCCAGCCGATAGCTGGTATATTTTATGTAGGATCTATGTGCCCTCTCTCAGGTATCTCAGGTATCTATGAATGAGATACCTTTGATGGTAGGCTGATCATTGTGCACAATAATAATCGACATAGTCAAGACGTGAGGTGTGTGCACAGTGACAAGCTAAGAGAGAGGGTTCTTAGAGTGTGTGTACCTTATTGGTTTAACCTCTTATTTATAGATGGGTTACCTGATAGGAGTGTACTTCTGGGCCTCTCAGGAATATTGGGGTTTAAGTCCAACTGCTTAGCTGTCTGGATAAGATTGTCATTAATAAAAAAATTTCTTCCTTTTATGTTGTCCTTTGTTGGTTCTTTTAAAATATGAACCTTTGTCAAATCCATAACAGATTCTATTTATATATAACGGTTTTAATTTATTATATATTTGAGCGATACAAGCAAATCATAGATGAAAATTTGGTATAAGAATTTTCGTTCTTGTTGAGAAGTGTTTCTCAAACAAATGTTACATAATGTTAAGATATAGAGCTCTTCACGTGCCTCACTCACCAAAACCAACCACGGAGCAGATGGAGACCCTTAACGAGAGGCACGGAATTAGAAATAGACTTAGTGAGAACCAACCAAATAAAAGAGGTTTCACCAATGGCAGAATACCCTTCTTTTCTTCTTTATTTTGTTCCTACATCCTAGATTTTCACATTTACTTTTTTTTTTTTTTTTTTTGTGCGTACCAAACCTCCACGTACGTATTGGTCAGATTCAAATTAAATATCTCTGTTTCTCTAACTATTTCAAGAGTTGATATCAAGATGGGGTGAATATATGAGATAATCTGACTTTGGCAATTGAATCATTTTTGGTACAATAGTTAACTCATTAAAGTCATGAGTCAACCGAGTAATAACTGTATTTACGGTCAAAGAATAATAATAATGAACTTTTAAAAAATATCATAATAAAGTCAATAAACATTTGAATCTTATCTGACCAATTAATTGATAGCCATTTTATTTAATATATTTATTATGTTATACATGTAATTAATATCATGTTATATGGATAATGTAATACTAATATAATTTATTAATACTTTTTTTAATTCCTTCACTATCTCCACGATCATTCTCTCGAATTCAATGATGGACAGATTTTAAAAAAAATTATGTCCAAAGTGTTACACAGACATTTATGAAGGAGACCTCCAACTTAATTTTTCTTCCGAGCCCACTAAAAATCTCATTATTTTTAAGAGAATTTTGTTGTATAAATTAATAAAAAAAATTTATAAAGGTAAGATTATATATAAAGATTGCGATTATCCCCTACTCTACTCTCGTCACCTGGAGTATAATAGGGAATGATTTTAACATAATAAAAAGTTGTGCAATATGAATATTTGTTTAAACATTTTATCTTCTGATAAAAGAAAATAGAAATACGCTGTTATATATGTTAAATTTATAATATTTTGTTATAAACTCCGGTAGATTTTAGTTTAGAGAACTGTAACGGGATTTTTTTTTCTTTTCATTTTCTTTTCTTTCTTCATCTTGGAATACAAGCTTCAATCTCCTCTTGCTTATTAAGGAAATACCAAAATCTGAAAATTTATATTCCTTATAGAAGATTGGAAAAATCACATGAAAAACAAACAAGCAGGAACAAAAAGTAACGGGAAAGATAAGCAAGTAAAGGATTTGCATGATTTGAGGCAATTCCATTGATTGATGTTTTACTACGTTCTATAAAAATTTTGCAACTACCAAGAAAAAAAATTCTAATTAACCACGTTTAATGTAACGGATGCATGTTTGGAGGTAAGCCCAATTCAAGCTTTAGAGGAGAAGGCTAAACGGGCCCGCAAGCAGCCCACCTATTTAAAAGACTATGAGACTAGTTGAGGATATGGGGTTCTAGTAACTATCAGCTTTATTATGTCATTTTATAACTTTTGAATTACGGTAGTCTTATTTTGGATTGGTGGCCCATTAGTAATAGGGCACTATATGATGACTTTGATTTAGGGTAATAGTAAGCAGAAGGTGATTCACCTTCTCTCTCCTTATTCTCTCTCTCCTCACGTTCCCTTTCTTCTCCTCGTCTACCTATTCTTCCCTGGAGATCTTAAATTGTTGCTACATTTGGTGCTCTCGTTGCTGATTCAACCTCTCATACCATGGCTGAAAACACTCGGATGCGGGATGTAACTCAACAACTGGAGACATTGGAACAACAAACTCACCGCTTAGACATGCTGGAACAGCAATTGCGTTCAGCTGAATTAGTACGTGAACAACAACATTTGGACCTACAAGAGTCCAACGCTCAGTTACAGGAGTCTCAGACTCAAATCAAGCTAGCATTACAGCGTATACTTGATGGGCAACATTCTGGTGGTTACTCTCATTCTGGTCTACTTGGTTCTGGCCCAGGGTCAAAGTCTAACGCTAGCAGTTCAGATCTGGGCAAACAACGTCCATTTAAACTCATTTTTCCCAGATTTTCTTCTGGTGACCCAACCTCTTGGCTTTTTTCTGTGGACAAATATTGTCAGTATTATCAAATTGGTGATGAAGAACGATTACTAATTGTGTCGTTCCATTTGGACGATCCCGCGGCTTGCTGGTTTAGGGGTCTTAGTGATGAGGGTTTACTCCCAACTTGGGCTTCATTTATCACAGCGTTACACAGACGGTTTGGCCCTTCCGAATTTGATGAACCCATTGGTGCCCTAGCTAAGTTACAACAACAGGGTTTGGTTATTGATTACCAATCTACATTTGAAGCTGCTGCCAGTAAGGTTCCTGGTTTATCAGCCACTATGAAACGTGGTCTTTTTATTTCAGGACTCAAACCTCGCATCCGTCGTTCAGTGCTCACTCAACGCCCTACGGATTGGCATGAAGCATTAGCCTTAGCCAAAGTTTTTGAGGACCAGCAATTTGACGAAAAACCCATGCGGCCTTGGCTTGCTCGACAGCCCACAGCCACTACTCCCACTTCCCAACACCAGTTTTTGTCACCACCCAAAATCACTACTCCATTGGGCCTCACATCCACCATTCAACCTAAACCAATACCCGCTATTCCTATTCGCCGTTTATCTCCAGCTGAGATGCAAGTAAGGAGAGAAAAAAATCTTTGTTTCAATTGTGATGAAAAATTCGTTTATGAACATAAATGCAAAGCACGGGCTTCCCTATTGTTTTTGGAAGGCCCAGAAGAGGATGAGCCCCCAGATCCCATAGTCCCAGATCCCACGGAACCTGAACTACAATTGGAAGAACACAATGATACCCCGGAGATAAGTTTCAATGCCTTATTTGGTACTTATTCTTCAAAATCATTCCGTTTAACTGGTTCTATCTTTGGCCAATCCATCCAAATTTTAATTGATGGAGGGAGCACACATAATTTCATTACACCGAGAGTAGCTACTCATTTGCATTTAACTCTGTTAGCTGTTCCACAATTTAAGGTACAAGTGGGGAATGGCGATTCCTTAACCTGTTCAGCTATGTGCCAATCTGTTCCTTTAAATATTCAATGTAACAAATTTCCATTGGATTTGTTTGTTTTGGAATTACAAGGAGCTGATATTGTGTTAGGTGTTCAATGGTTGGCTACATTAGGACCTATTCTGACAGATTACCACAACATGACAATGGGCTTTACGCACCAAGGGAAACATGTCAGCCTACATGGTGACCAACGTATTGCTGCCAGTTTAATTACTTCCTCACAATTGCAAAAATTGTTAACACAAAAGTCCCTGGATTCATGTCTCATGTGCTTATCTGCTGTGACTACACCTAAGACAGCGACCTTACCACCTCCTACAAGTGTGGATCAGAATCCAGATGTTCAGCAATTATTGGACCAATATAGGGATGTCTTTGCAACTCCATCTTCCTTACCCCCTGATCGGCCCAACAATCACAAAATTCAATTAATCTCTGATGCAAAGCCTGTCCAAGTTAGACCATACAAATATCCTCACTTCCAGAAAAATGAAATAGAAAAATTGGTTTCCGAGATGTTGCACAATGGGTTAATTCGTCCTAGTCACTCAGCTTTTAGTTCCCCGGTTCTATTGGTCAAGAAAAAAGATGGGACTTGGCGCTTCTGTGTTGATTATCGTGCTCTAAATGCTGTAACTGTGAGTGATAAATTTCCAATTCCCACAATTGATGAATTGATGGATGAATTACACGGTGCCACAATTTTCTCAAAGCTGGATCTACGCTCAGGATATCACCAAATTAAGATGCATCCTACAGACATACATAAAACAGCATTTCGCACACATCACGGCCACTACGAATTTTTGGTCATGCCCTTTGGATTGTCAAATGCACCATCGACTTTTCAGGCTACCATGAATCAGGTCTTCTCTGAATTTCTACGCAGATTTGTAGTAATTTTTTTTTATGATATTTTGGTTTATAGTTCCTGTCTCCAGGAGCACATTAACCATTTACAGCAGGTCTTACTAATTTTAAGGGAAAATTCTTTGTTCGCAAAGTTGTCCAAATGTCTGTTTGCCCAACCATCACTTCAATTTTTAGGACACATTATTTCTGGTGAAGGCGTAGCACCTGATCCCAGCAAAACTCAAGCGATTCAGAAGTGGCCTATTCCCCAATCTGCAACTCAAGTTAGAGCCTTCTTAGGCCTTTCTGGGTATTATCGTCGGTTTATCCGACATTATGCTTCCATTGCAGCACCGTTAACAGACCTCCTAACAAAAGATGGGTTCCGCTGGTCATCAGCGGCATCAGATGCCTTTGTCAAGCTCAAAGCTTCGATGACAGACACGCCAATATTAGCATTGCCCATATTTAAGGAACCCTTTATTGTGGAGACAGACGCTTCAGGAATTGGAGTTGGTGCAGTTTTGTTACAAAACAATCACCCAATTGCGTTCTATAGCAGGAAATTGGCACCCTCTATGCGCACCAAATCCACATACATACGTGAGATGTTTGCAATCACATCTGCAGTAGCCAAATGGAGACAGTACCTGTTGGGAGCACCGTTCACCATCCGCACAGATCACAAAAGCTTGCATAACCTTATGAATCAGGTTATCCAAACCCCGGAACAACAATCGTTCCTGTTAAAGCTACTGGGCTTTGATTACACTATTACATACAAATCTGGTAAAGCCAATATTGTGGCCGATGCTTTATCCAGACATCCAGAAGGGGTTTCTGATTCAACCACACCTCATCTGGCTGCTTTGAGTGGTCCAACTAGTGATTACAAATCCCTACTCCTACAAGAATTACAACAAGACCCATATTGTGCTACAATATTAACAGAATTACAAACAGAGCCAGCAAAATGGAATCATTGGAAAAATAAAGAGGGGTTGTTGTTCTTTCGCAATAGAATTGTGTTGCCAGATGTGTCGTCCATCATCCCTCATTTATTACATGATCTCCATACTTCAGTACAAGGGGGTCATTCTGGCCTCATTGGTACTCTGCAGAGGATTGCCCAAAGTTTCACCTGGAAGGGAATGAGAAAAACAATACGTCAGTATGTGGCCAACTGTGAAATCTGTCAAAAAATCAAACCTCCCAACCATTCTCCATACGGTTTGTTAACACCCATCAAACCACCAGAAGAGACCTGGACTGATTTGAGTATGGATTTTATTACTCACCTACCACCCTCACACGGCTTTACAGCAATTTTGGTCATTGTGGATAGGTTGTCCAAAGGAGCACACTTTGCAGCTTTGCCCCTCCGATACACAGCTACGAAAATCGCTCAGGTGTTTTGGGACACAGTGGGGAAAATACATGGTCTGCCACGGTCTATTATTTCGGATCGTGATCCTCTGTTTCTCAGTAAATTCTGGACTACACTCTTCACCCTGCAAGGAACCACATTGCGTTTCAGTTCAGCCTATCATCCTCAATCGGATAGTCAAACTGAAAGAGTGAATAGATGTGTAGAACAGTTTTTAAGAGCATTTACCTTTGACCATCCCTCTTCTTGGTCACGATATCTGGCTTGGGCAGAGTATCACCACAATACAGCTTTCAATAGTTCAACGGGCATGACTCCATATGAGATAACGTTTGGACGACCACCACCAAACCTCTTATCCTACACTTTGGGCTCTTCTTCCAACGAGGCGGTAGATGACGTCTTGTCTTCATGAGCGTTCGTCCTCGCAACTGTCAAAGAAAATTTGCTCAGAGCCCAAACGCATATGAAAACTCAAGCCGATAAGAAGAGAAAAGACAGAATTTTTACTGTTGGGGAACAAGTCTTACTCTGACTCCAGCCTTATCGTCAGCTATCCGTGCACCGCCGTTCCTCCCAAAAACTCGCCTTACGGTTTTATGGACCATTTGAGGTAGCTGAACGTCTGGGTCCGGTGGCTTACCGTCTAAAGTTACCACCTTTGGCTCGGATTCACCCTGTTTTCCATGTCTCCCTTTTGAGACCCTTCAAATTTGACCGGAAGTATCAGATCCATGCCTTGCCTGAGTCCTCCCGGGATATACCATTGGCTCATACCCCAGCAGCAGTTGTAGGTAACCGGGAAATATGGCGGAAAGGAACAAGGGTCAACCAAGTCCTCGTTCAGTGGCAAGGGTTACCACCGGCAGATAGCACGTGGGAAGATGAGGACTGGATTTTTACAGCAGGCACTCAAGCTAACCTAGCACTCTTGGAAAACAATGACTCAAGTGGCTTGAAGGAAGTTTTGGGTATGGTGAGGGATTTCATCACTCTTCAGAATCCTACTCCCTCTCTAGAACCACAGACTATACAGACACACATCCAAACTGCAGACCAAAGCCTGATTAAACCCAACGCTCTCACCACCCCCTCAGCTACCAACCCCCCAATAAATGCCCCTCTGCCTAATCCTTCTTCCCAAGACAACTTTTGCGTGTCCCCACCACAGCCGTGCCAGATACATCCCATCACCACTTTAAATGACTTACCCATCCGTTCCCACAATATCATTGGACCGCTTCACCATCACTCGCTTCCTATTGGACCGCAAGCAGCTCACATCCTCGAGGACGAGGAAAATTTTAAATTTTAAAGAACAGGGGATTGTAACAGATGCATGTTTGGAGGTAAGCCCAATTCAAGCTTTAGAGGAGAAGGCTAAACGGGCCCGCAAGCAGCCCACCTATTTAAAAGACTATGAGACTAGTTGAGGATATGGGGTTCTAGTAACTATCAGCTTTATTATGTCATTTTATAACTTTTGAATTACGGTAGTCTTATTTTGGATTGGTGGCCCATTAGTAATAGGGCACTATATGATGACTTTGATTTAGGGTAATAGTAAGCAGAAGTTGATTCACCTTCTCTCTCCTTATTCTCTCTCTCCTCACGTTCCCTTTCTTCTCCTCGTCTACCTATTCTTCCCTGGAGATCTTAAATTGTTGCTACATTTAAAACCGTGGTTAAAGTACATAAATGTAGCTAAAAATTATAACCACACTTTCTATAAATGTCGCTAATCATGGTGTTAAAATATTTTAACCACAATTATTGTGTTAGGTAGCCACATTTTGTTTCAAAGTCGTAATATTGATTTATTAATTACGATTATAATTGTATTTAGCACGCTTTAGTCATGGCTAATTAATGATATTTTTTATAAGGATCAAATTTTCAGATATTTGCCGACAAATTTTCAGTTATTTGAATTAAAAGCCTAGAATCAACCCACATAAAATATTTGCTTCACATATTTTTTACCATGTCCAGAGGTATACCAGAAGCTCAAAATAAAAACATCGTAGCATATGAAAACCTAATTTAGTGCATTTAGGTTCAAGGGATCAAAACATGCAGTTACCCATACAAGGCCAAATATACTTCACACTTGTAAGGCAATTCTTTACTCAACACTACCCCTAATCAGAGCATATTACTAGAAACAAGGCATGCAATGGGTACGACACATTCCATAAATTAATGGAAGAAAAATTTAGAGAAATTCATACAACGTACACAGAATAGATGAAGCACTCCTAAGGTAACTTATATTCAGATTTCACTCCAAAGGTGCCAAATTCCTAGCCTCTACTTCTTTCAAAAAACCCAAATGTTTTTCTCTTTTCTGATGTACCAAATATTACCTCCTATAATTAGTTATGAATCCCTTATCCAACTCTTGAGAAAAACTTGCTTATTAATTATAAAACGTTGAGCTATATTTATGTTGAAGAAGTATAGTTTTTTTTTAAGAGCATGCAAAATAGTTGGTTTGTGTTTCGGGGAGGGTAAAAAATTGGAGGAAATCGACGGAGGAGGAAAAGCTTGAGATTAAGGGGGCGTTTGGTAGAAAAAAAAAAATTATCAGGGAAATACAATTACTAGGAATATAGTGACAAAGTGAGTTTGGTAAGAAAGTTAAAAAAAAAAAAAAAAAATTTGTTTGGTAAACTGAAATATTACCGAAAAAATTGGGTTAAATTTCCTTAACCTATGTTTGGTTGAAGGTAAAATATTGATGGAAGAATATGTTGAAATTACGAAATAACCCTTATAATTTTTGAATCAGAGCAACCCTTGCCTAAAATATTCTTCACTTAGCCGGTAATCCCAAAATATCACATTGAAAGTGGTATTTAAACAGTAATTTTCATCACAAAATACACACAAATGCAAATCCTAGGCAACTTATTTCACTGGATAAATTTTTTGCAAACTTGTACCAAACATGGTATTATTAGATACCGACCCACACTTCCCTATCAATCCCAAAAGAAAACTCCTACCAAACACCCCCTAAGGGTATTTATCTTTAATATGTGAGCAATGGAAAGGGAAAATTGAGAAAGTGAAACTGAAGTAGCTATGTAATGTAGGGGAAACTAAAGTAGGTTTTTACATGTATTCCTTTTCTATATACATGGTTTTTACATGTATTCTAATAGGCCAAGAAGGGAGAAAAGTAAAGAATGAAAGTTCTTTCTTGTCTCAATGAAGAAGAAAGTGGGTGTGTCTTCAGTGGAATAGGGGGGGAAGGAGATGATGTTTGGATATGTGTGTCTGTTGGGTTTTGCTCTTTCACTAAAGCCCAATTAGGCCTAGTGTGTAAGAAAAGCCCAAGAAACCTAGAGCGCATTCAGCTTCGGGCTACATATATATTCTGCACTTATAGTCATCAGCCTCGTGGTCTTTACTTGGTGGTTGTAGAGGCTGAGGTAAGGTCATCTCCATGATAGTGAGAGAGTGCCCACACACGAGTCCTATCCCCCTTGAGAGATAGTCTGGAAGATCTACCACTAGACAGACACAAGGAGATTATTCGTGTAGAGGAAAGCAGTTCATGAAGAAGAGTCAAACACGGAGAGATACTGCATAGATCTACGTGAAAATAGGTAAACATAAAACGATGATGATATGTCGCATCCCAAACTGCAATGGTCTAAATGCTTCCACAGATCCAATTGCGCTGACAATTGGTATCAGAGCCGGATTGCGAGTTTGGATGAGAATCTAGTTTATGATTTACATCATTCATGAAATTAGTTTTGCTTCATGAAATATGACACCTATGGTTCTGTGTTTAATGGTATGTATATTGCATGTGTATCTTTATAATTCTTTTCATTAAAAATTGATGCTTTATTTGGTGTTTGGCTTTAATCCATGGTAAAGATTTCGTTGTATTTTCTTAGGTTATAAAGGGAGGCTAATTCCATATGATTAGGTTTTCTCCTTGATTTTTATTTCAATTTTGTACATTTTTTATTGTATTACAAAATTATAATGAAAAAAAGATCAAAAAGAAGCCAAAAAGAAGACATTCGAGGCTATTTTGTACTTGTTCGTGATGAACCCGATCTCTAATCGAAGATCCAAACCATAGAAAGATTCAGAACAGAAAATCGAGTTAAACGATGGTTAAATCGTGCAAAACGAAGGTCGTACGCTCCATCGAAAGTGTGTGCGAGTGAAATCCATGCACATAAGGAGTTAGGGAGCGTGGGGGCGCATGCCATATTCGATTGGAGCGATTCTGATTGATGTGGCTTCATCTTATCAAGGTGGCCTTGCCTATAAAATTTTGTGTCGATCAGACATCATACGGAGGCGCAGCAGTCGTAACGGCTAGGGTTGCTTAAAGTGGGATTAGGGTTTCTTGCCAAAGTTTGGTATTTTGGGCTATAAGCTCATGATTACCATAAAGGGGCTTGAACAATATCCCTATGGACTAAAGAGAAAGTTGAGATGACAAGTCAGAAGATAAATTATTCTTTCTTGTAATTTTATTTTATTTTTCTCTAGAAAACCATGGATTAAAGTCTAATTATAATTGCTTTATTTTTTTTTGAATGGATGAATTATATGTTTTGATAACATGCTCAATGTGTTAACATGCCATATAGAATAGGTGATGTCATATTATTGCATAACATGTTAATTACATGAGCATAATAGTTATTTTATCATCAAGCGACTAGTATGATAGTTATTATGAGATTATTTTGATTTTTGGATTATCCTCAAAAATTAATTTATTGTTATTATATTTTTTCCAAAAAAATCTACATTAATAATTGAATTAATTAATTTTGGTTAATTAAAATCAAGACAAATAATCCAGAAAATTTTCTAAGAGAACTGGTTATTTTGCGAGTAATTTATGGGTCTTCTAAATGATCATGTGTTAAACACACGCTGCATACCACAATCATGTATCATGATTGTATAAAGCACACGCTACCCATTATGATCAGATTTTAGGACCTTAATGATTTTAAAATTTCAATAAGCTAAGTGATGCACGTTCATCGACGCACATGTTTACATAGTTTTTGAAATCAAACAAATGATACTTTCAATTGAACAATTTTAGGAAATTGAAAAATTGCTTATGTTGAATGAGAGGCGATTTAAATTAAGAAATTAATTTAACTTCCAAGCGCATTGTAGGACCATAAATAAAATAATCATGCGAAGATCCACCATCCAAGCACGATATGATTTTATTAGATTAGACCTAAATAATCATGGGACGAGATTTAAATTAAGAAACTAATTTAACCTCCACACACATTGTGGGCCTATCAATAAAATAATCATGTGAAGCCTCACCGGATAAGCATGATTGGATTTTATTGGGCCTTAATAGTTTTACAATTTTAATAAAGTATTGTACGGCCCGATGTTGGCAATACTAAGTTATTAAAGACAATTTTGAAATTAAACAATGAATTTTACATTCAACAAAGCTTATGAAAATTCTATATAAAAATATTGAATGGGTGAAGATTTTAAATTAAGTAATTAATTTTAAAACCTAAGGGCTCCATTGTGGGTCCATTAATAAAATGGTCGTGTGATGCCCCAGCGGTTATCGGATTTTATTTGATTGGATCTTAGTATTTTCAAAATTTGAGTAAGATATTGTACGGCCCGACGTCGGCAATACTTGGATACTAAGTATAATTTTGAAACTAAACAACAGTTAATTACATTCAACTTTGGTATAGTTATTAACCCTCCTGATGAGACTCTGGTAATGGCATCAAAGGCCCAAATAATAATTTTAGTTTTTACAAGTAACTTAACCGACGTAAGCCTTGTAAAGAAAACTGAAGAATTATTAACAATAAACAAAATTAGTTATTAGAATTGTTGTGTAACACCCTGTATGCATCCTGTAACACCCCGTATATATCCGGTAGTGTTATCATTACATCGTATTAAACGGTGCTTAATTAAAAATGCGGAATATTCTTTTTCTTTTCAATTATGACGTCATTATCAATTACCATCTTGATTACTTAATCAATTTCATAGAATATCGTCTGTATGTAAATTGCAATAAGACATCTACTGAAATACCTCAATATATAAATAAAGTGTGTATCTAAATCACGGCATTACATCTCGTAATCCGGACAATATCCCGATACATTATTACAACTCCCAAAAGACTCAAGACGAAACAATACCATGTGTCGTGGACAATCCCCATGCTCACCAAATAAACAGCGTAAACAACAAGTCTTAACATAAAACTCCATAAACATGAACTGAAGCTATAAGCATATAAGCAGCATGCAAATCCAGCATCCAACATGTCAGCATAAATAACAGCAAAATTTAACTCAGCTCCGGCCTCCTGCCGCCTGAGGTCTCAACATTACCTGATCTTGAAATAAGCAATCCCCAAACGTGGGGTGAGATCTCTAAACAAGAAATCTCAGTAAGACAATGGGTCCTCAAGGATCTTCCACCCCAAGCTCACTTACATGTGCAATATAAGTTCTAAAAGCATTTATATCATTATCAGTTCCAAAACTATGTAGTGCAATAGATATCTATGGCATGTGTGTAATCACTATTCTACTTGCCAGAGAAATGTAGGAATACGTCTATACCTACATGTAGTACAAGGAACACCGCTTGCACCTCACCCACAGCCTCACCCTATTGTATGTTCTACATACTCAGACTTACCGTATAGGTGGAACACCTCCAAGCATATCAACAAGGCACTAACATACAATAGCTCAACAGCCTTTCCAAAACATCAAAAGCATGTAACACAGCATGCATATACCATACCTCCATGGGACATGGTGGAACTACAACATGGCTAAACCGAGGACACGAAAGCTTACCTTGCAAGCTCACTATCCAAAGCCAAGAGTCCTCACAGCTCAAGTCCAACACACAGCAGATCACAATCTGATTTAGGACCAGCAAGTGTATCAACATACAAACTCAAAAGCATTAACATAAAGACTACGTTCTCCTTAACGATTTACGTCTTAAGGCTTCCAACAAAGCCACAAGCCCTTAATCACATGATTCTGACTTAGTCCATTAATTACAGAAGTTCAACTTCATCAATCTAGGGTCCACAAACCCCCAATAGCCTACTGTACACACAACACAGCTACTGTTCTACGAAATCTCAGAATATCCAGATATTCCTCGAGTACATATCCGCATATGCAATATCCGGATATCCCACTGTGCATATCCAGATATCAATATCTGGATATCCAGAATCTCATATTCGGATATCACATATCCGGATACCATATCCGGATATCCAATATCCGGATATTCCACGGGCAGATATCCGAATATTTCACGACAGAATGCAGAAACTGCATTTCGTGAAGATATCCTTCAAAGGTTGGGTTTTTACCGATTTTAAACACTTAAACATGCACTTCTAGGTGTGTTTGACATTACCCAACGTTAAGTTATCATCTTTTAGCCTTAACATGCATCAAGCTTCCATTTTTAAGCATAAAACTCAAGTTAAAGTGTGATGATCATACCACAAGCCCAAAACAAAGGATGGAGATGCTCTTGGAGCTCCCAAATCAGGTGCTAAGGTATTGTCCCTCAAGGTGCACGAAAATAGCAACACAAAGGTTGGTTTTTTAACACCAAAGGTCACCACTTGGACCTCCAAAAACCAAGACAAGGCTTCTCTCAACCCAAAACCAACAAGTCAGCAACCAAACCACCCTCACACTGACTTCAAAACTCAGAAACAAGACCACCAACACACTCCCATTGATGATCCTCACTCACACCAAGTGTTTAGGAGAAGAATTTGTGAAGGAAATGGCCACAAGCTCAAGAAATGATGAAGGGAAGGCAATGGAACAGTAGCCAACACTCAGCCACCAAGTGAGTCACGTAGAGAATTCTAGTCCTAGGGTTTTGTGCCCATAATGGGAGTATTTATAGTCAAAACTCACTTAAGCACACAGTAATAACTTTAATTTCTACGCTTAGCATTTTAATCTCAAACTTTGGATTCTTAACCTACTCAATTTTACAAGAATTTTCATATTTTTATTATATTTTTCGGAACAACTTTTCGGTACGCGCTTTTCATAGCCAGTATCAGTTTCTGGCACCAGTGCTCATTATTTGGACTTGAAACTCGTTTTAAAAGTCCTACATATTATTCTAGTAATTATCATGCACTTACATTAATTTTCCGGGATACTTTTTCGGTACGCATTTATACCGACTAGCAGAACCGGTATTTGCACTTTTCTTCCGAAAAGCGACTTTCAGCATTCTCAATCACTTATCATAATTATTAGAGCCTCATAATAATTATTAGGGTCAATTATGGAATCATTTCCTAATTTTGCATAATTAATTAATTAAATACCTTATTTAACGGTGCGGGTTCTTACACATCCGGTTTGTTAGCATATCATCGTATTAAGCCACGCTTAATTTAAAAATGCGGAATATCTTTTTCTTTTCAATTATGACGTCATTATACTTAGCCAAGTTGATTACTTAATCATTTTCATAAAAACATCGCCTGTATGTAATTGCAAGAGACAACTAATTGAAATACCTCATAAAATAAGTAACAGTGAGTATCTAAAATCACGGAACTACAACACGTAGTCCGGACATAATCCTGATACATTATTACAGCTCAAATCTAAACTAAGATATAGTCAATCAATGTGGCATGGACAATTCACATGCTCACCAAATAAGGAAACACAGCCGAACATAGTCTCAACAACAGCAACATAATACTAACAAGCTAATAGCATAGCATCAACAGATATAATCCAGCATCCAAACATGTCAGCAAATAAACAGCAATATCAGTTAAGCTCCGGCCTCCTGCCAACAGAGGTCTCAACCCCCACATTACCTTAACCTGAAAATGGTGCCCCAAACGTAGGGTGAGATCTCTAAAAAAGAAATCTCAGTAAGACGAGGGGTCCTCAAGGATCTTCCACCCCAAGCTCACTTACATGTGCAAATATAAGTTCAAAAGCATTTATTCAATATAAGTTCCAAAATAGTGCAATGCAGCAGATAATCATGTCATGTGTGTTCTAACAATTCTACTGATCAGAGAAGTGCAGGAATACGTTTATTACCCACACAATACCAGCCCATGCTATATCAGCCCATGTTGTATCAGCCCATGCTGCACACCCCCCAAAGGACCACCCCATGGCTTCCCTTTAAGGCAAACACCACATAAATATCATACAACAATTGCACTTAACAGCTCCATAGCATTTCAATAAACAATACATGAAAAGCACATCATGCATATAAACCATCCCCCCATGGGAAATGGTGGAACCAACAATGGCTAAACCGAGGACACGAAAGCTTACCTTGCAAGCTAACTATCCAAGCCAAGAGTCCACACAAGCTCAAAGCCCACAACACAACTCAATCACAATCTGTTTATACAGTAATTCATCATTAATAACCATTACTCAAGGTTACATTAAGTGATGAAGTCTTTCTTATTCATTTTAACTCATTTCATGTTGTTTCTACAGGAGGTATTCGAATACTCCCCGATTAGTATTCGAATACTCCCGCTCTCCAGAAAGTATTCGATTACTTTCATTTAAGTATTCGAATACTACCAAGTATCTGAATACTTTCGCCCCAGTATCCGAATACCACAGTATTCGAATACCAAACCCCACTGTATTCGAATACTTTCCAGTATTCGAATACTTCTTCAAAGGTATCCGAATACTTTTCTTCCCAGAAAAGTATTCCAATACTCCTACAAGGGGTATTCGACTACCAGATTAAAACTACCATTGTAAATCTTTATTAAATACTCTAAGATTTTACTATGTTAAACTAGACATCTCAAGCTTTCCAACGACATATCTTATGTCTCAATCGGAGTTATATAACTCCAGTTATGAATTTTGCAAAGTTCCTACAACAAGCTGAATTTCCAGCAATAGGGTCTCGACTTCAAACATACACTGAGAGAAATTCACTTATCCAATGGATCTGAAAATTTACAGGGTTGTATCCCTATGTGTTAGCTTCACATAGGTCCAAACCTCACTCGATTTATAGCTCAACATATCGCAATTTTACTAAACTAGGTCGCTGTTGTCTCGCGAAGTATTCGATCACTGCATTTTCCCAGAAAAGTATTCGAATACTGCCCGAAAAGTATTCGAATACTTCTTCGACAGAATGCAAAGAACTGAGTTTTAAAGGTAAAATCGACCTCCAGTGATCCAAACTCGATCTGGAGTCCAAGAACTCCTTAAACAGATGTTTATTAACATGATATGAACCCAGAAACACATTCCTTTTATCAAATGGTTCAAGTTATGATTTTTAATTTCTTAAACAAGCTTAAAACATCAAAATGACAAGATTTATGATTAAGTATACCTCTAATGCACCACAAATCTGAAAATGAGGCACACAAGGGGTCTTCTACACAGCACATAGGTTCTGTCCCACCAAGACTACGAAAATCAACAACAAGCTTTGACCTTTCACCATCAAAATGGCTTCTTGAAGCCTCAAAGAACAAGAACAAGGCTCCCTCCACAATACTCAACAACTCAGCCCTCAACCACCCAAAGGCAGCAGCAAACACTCAAAAGGCTACACCACACTCCCTCACAATGTCCAACAATACAGTGTTTACAACTCCAAAGAGGAAGAATCAAAGGAAATGTGAGACCTTGGGGAGATTCTAAAGAGAAAACTCAAGTTTGAAAGGAGGAGAGGGTGGCTGATTGAGAGCTTCAGCAAGTGACTCACGTAGGATAAAACGTGGCCTAGGGTTTTGGGCCAAAGTGAGTATTTATAGTTCACTTAAAATTAAACACACAGTATTAACGAAAATAGCTACGCTTAGCATTTTAATCTCAAACTTTAGATTCTGAACCTACTCATTTTTCTAAGATTTATCATATTTTTATTTTATTTTTCGGAGCACCTTTCTGGTACGCACTTTTCCATAGCCAGTATCAGTTCTGGCACCAATTCTCATTATTTTGACTTGAAACTTGTTTTACAAGTCCTATATAATATTCTAGGAATATTCATGCACTTTTTATAATTTTTCGGGATATTTTACCGATACGCATTTATACCGGGTAACAGAACCGGTATCTGCACTTTTCGTCAGAAAAGTGACTTTCAGCATTATTACTCACTTACTATAATTATTAGAGCCTCATAATAATTATTAGGGTCGATTATGGAATTATTTCCTAATTTCACATAATTAATTTATTAGCTTCCTTAATTAACGGTGCGGGTTCTTACATGTTGCGACTCGGCAAGTACATCGGTCGTTAAGTAATAAAGTGTACTGGAGTACGAGATCGTTCTCACGAGAATTGGTTTTCAAGCACTAATTCACTAATTGCGGTTTAGTTGGACAACCGAGATTGAGATAAAGAGAATTGAAATTAAAAACAATCAATAACATGTAAATTCAAAATTAAGAATCAATTAAAAAGATAAGTTGTTAACTATAAAGAACAAGCGTAGGGTTTTGATTTCCCCCATTATCCTCTTATTATTATGAGTAAAATCATTACCAATCTGCTCTTAATATAACGACAATCAATTCTTTCTGAACTAATTAGAGCTTAATCCCTTGCTACTCTAATTATATGTAATCTTGAAAGAACCCTAGTTCCTCGGTTATTCCCCAAGAAAAAATGCATCAAGATCAAGAATTTAAAGATCGCATACTTACCCTATGTTTATCTCTAGATCACAAAGACTATGATGAATTTATCCAATCAGGGTTCATACATCAACATTCCTATTATCATGCAATTCCCTTAAATCATTTTATAAGGAACAAACTCATAGAAAGCATTAAAAACAGATAACTTTATTCAATTATAGGAAGAGAAAAATTTAGAGACAATTTAACTCATAATAATAAGAATCAAATGGGGTCCATTTGCCTCTAACTACATAAAAATCTAGAATAACATGGCAATTTCAAAAACACGTGAAAAGAAAATAATTCTCCAAGACTCCATTGATGTGATGTTGTCTTGAATCTTCAATCCTCCACAATAGAATTCTTCACTCTCTAATTCGTCAAAAGCTCCTCTCTTTCTGAATGAATCCCTTATTCATAGTGAAGAAAACATATATTTTAATTTCCCCTAGGATCTTCCAACGAAACCTTTATCAAATCTCATATTAAATTTTTTTACGCATGATTCCATAGATTGGGCTTGACTGGGCTCGCGTTGAGCGCTCAAGCGTGCTATAGGGTGCTTGAGCGCGCTCCCACGTTCAATAACTCTGAAATTCTCTGCCTTAGTGCGCTCAGGTGCTTTGTTGGGCGCTCGAGCGTGCTCCTCGATAGGAAATTTTCTCTTCTTAGCGTGCTCAGGCGCTCTCCTTGATTGGATTTGGCCAAATTTGTTGTTCTAACGCGCTGGAGCGCGCTATAGAGCGCTCGAGCGCGTTCTCTTAGCCCTGGTATTACATATGACTTACTTCAATCGGACTGATTTTGAGTTCCAACCTCATTTTCTAAGTTTCTTATCTCTTTTAAGCACTCTTTATTGTCAAATTGCCTGCAAAACAAGCAAGATAACCTGTTAGCTCAAAATCCAATCTTCAAGCTTTTTCACCATAAAACCTAAGTTTTCACTCGATTGACTATGTTTTCACTGTATAAAGTAGCCCTGAAACATGGTAAACCGTAGGTTTATCAAGAATCTACTTGCACTTAGTTTGTTTATTGCATTATTTGTTTATAATTGTGTGCCTTGTATGCTTTTCAGAAAATGTCTTCCTTCAATCCTTTAGCAATGATTTTAAGTCAAAAACCTCTACATGGTACCAACTATGAAGAATGGAAAACAAACCTCGATGTTATTCTTAAACATGAAAAGCTGGATTTTGTCTTTACCGTACCAAAGTCATGGCCACATATAAAAGGCACGTCTAAGGAAACTAAGATGCAATACTCAGATTGGGAAAGGGCAAATATGGTAGTTCGTTGTTATGTTCTTGTCGGTCGTTCCAAACACTTGCAGAAGCAAGTGTACATGATTAAGAGTGGAGTAGAGATGTTTCAGGCTCTTGATGACATATTTGTTGCATCTAGCAACTCTACTAGACAAAATGCAGTCAGTGTAAGTTTTTCTAAAAGTCTTGTTAAATCCAAGGGGAAACCCAAGGGTGGTAACAAGAACAAAATGACTTAGTTATCAGTTGTCAAACCAGTTACTATGAAGAAGCCGAAAGGCAAGTGTTTTAAGTGCGGACTGAAAGGGTACTGGAAGAAAAATTGTCCAAAAATGATGAAAAGAACTAGGTACCGGTAATTTAAGGCTTATTTAGTGTACTTTTGTGGAAAATAGAAAAGAGAGAATATCTAAGAAGACCAAAAAAGAACTCAAGGGAAAACATTTGAATATCATGATATTCTGAATCCTCTAATCCTTGAACCTTAGTTGGTAGAAACTATCATGCTAATTATAACTTGTTACGAAATGAAGAGGGAGAGATGAGAGAAAGACTTGTTACAAGACAAAATGAGAGTGAGACAGAAGAAAGTGAGAAGAGAGAAAACAAAGAGAAGTAATACATGATTCTTATTCTCATTCAATCGACCTTTTTCTAATATAAGCATGCATCATGTATATATAAGGATACAACCATGAGGAGTTGATAGTGGTAGTTACAAAAACATAAATTAGGGATAATTACACCATTAATATTTAATATCAATGGTTAGATATTTCAAAATTCGAGTCATTCACAAGTTAATATTTTACAACAATTTCAATGAAAAATATTTGAAACAAACAAACAAACGCATAGTTTCTTATTAGTAATTACTTCTGACACATGCAACTTTGAAGACCTTGGTAACGCCTCTGAGCTAACCATCATGATAAAACCCATATTTTTATTCATCAAGACAAAAAAGGACAAAAAAAAAATTAGTTTAGAACAATTAAGGGTAAACCACAACCTCACTCTTCAAAACCATCTAGGAAGTATTCCTATGCAGATTTCATCTAGTCAGGTGTCAAACAACTCAAACCACAGTCGCTTAAAAAAAATAATGAATAAATAAATAAGAGCAAAAGAAAACATAATAAAACAAATTCACGGGGCAGATTATATTTATTATAAGTATATATTTTGTATTATCGTCAGATTAAATTCAAATTTCAAATTAATGTCCCTCAATTGCAGTTCTGAGAGAAATGTTAGTCTAAATTTAATCTAGCAGTAAATAAGGGGAAAGTTCAAAAACTCTCCTATGATTTTGCCTTGAATTATATACACCTACATTTTTTTTTTAATCATTTATCCCCTGTAATTTTTTCCTTCCAAACTCATTATTAATACCATTAGAAATTAAATTAATTTGTCTATTTTACCTTTCCTAGAATAAAAAAATAGACTGAGAGCAAAAATAATAAAAAATAAAAGAAGAAGAAAAAAGATCAAATATATTAGATACTTACAACACTTATAGAAAAGACTAAAAAAATACAAATAGAAAAAATAATATCAAATATATTGGAGATTTACAATATCAAGTTCTTATTCTTTTCTTTTCTTTTTTTGTCTTATTTTTTTTCAATTTCTTGTAACAGTGGTAGAAAAGAATAATGGTGAAAAAAATTAGAAGAAAAAAGAGGCTAAACATATCTAAATCAAAGAGAAGAAAATAGACTGGGGATAATAAAGAAAAAAAATAGAAGAAAAAATATTAGTGATTTCTAATTCTTCTATTTTTTGTCTTATTTTTTCTTTTATTTTTTTTTTTGTCTTCACTTTATTTTCATCTTTTTGATTTAGTCTATTTTAATTTTTTTTCTTTTAATTTTTTTGTCACTATTATAAGTTTTCAATATATTTGATCTTATTTTTTGGTCTTTAATTTATTTTCTTTTTGATTTAGATATATTTGATTTTTTTCTTCTATTACTATTTTTTTCACTTTAAGTTTTTTTTGTAAGTTCTGGAAGTTTTCAACATTATTTGTCTTATTTTTTTCTTTTTAGTCATCAGTTTTTTTTTTTTTTAAGAAAGGTAAAGTAGATGGATTAGTTACGTTTCTGACGATGTTAAGGATGAATTTGGATGTGAAAAACATAAATGAATAAATGATTAAAAATACATAGGATATAAATGATTCAAAGCAAAATTGAACTTTTTCATATAAATAATAATGAAATGTGGTAAGTAAAACATAATGGTTAGTATATGCTGCCTCTATTTTAATTGACAATAAATTACTAACAACAAAAATGCTCAATAACATAATGGTTAGTAAAGCATAAGGGTAATTCGACAGGAAAGTCTTTGGGTCACGCGGCTCAGACAAAAAAAATGGGCTCCAAACTAATTTAAAAGAAAAAAAAATGGCATGTTAAGTTTTTTATGTATCTGCAGCAGGAAGAAAAAGACTCTATGCAAGAGGAGAGTCGAATTACCCTTTAGTTTTCATAAATGTAGGTTTTTAGAAAATTAAAAATAAAGAATTAATTTAATTAGAAAATATTTTTTATTTGTTATATACAACTAAAAAATTGTTTAGATTAAAACAATTATTTAAATTTAAATAATTTTTTATTAGAGTGATAGTGAAATGATGATAAAAAAAATTGAGAATATGAATATCCTACCTCATAAAGTAAGGAGGATGATTAAATTTACCTTTAATAAGTTTGAAGCATGTAACTAAGTCATTTTAAATCTCATTTGTATAACAGGTTTCAAATATGAATTACTTCTTGTACATTTTCAAATATGAATTGATTTCTAAATTAAATCAACTTAATGCAAATCAAGTCAAATCATTTTTTATGATTATAATAAGGGAATTATTAAACATACAAATATCCTACAAAGCATGTCCCAATATTCCTTTATGGGTTTATCATCTATCATTTAACATGACCACAAAAATTTTCCTACACACACAACATTTTGTGGGGCCCGCAGCAAAACAAAAAAAAAAAACTTCGGCACGCAAAACGAATCTCTATAACATAACACAATCACTTTTCCTACAACATAACTCTTATAAAACCCTTTATTTATTTATTGTTCGCCCATGTCCCGACATCTTTTGTAAAAGTAAATTCACGTTGGAAGTTCATCCGGTAGACAATTGGGGTTGCCTATCTGAAAAAGAAAATAGGCAGATCTATATTTCAAAAAAAAAAATCCAAAACCATCTTTCGTAACTTAAATTTACAAAATGCAATTTCTGTAATCACTTGGTATTACTCAACCAATCAAAGCACGAACTAGATGGTGCATTCTGTAAAAAAAAATTCCTCGATTTCCTCTTTCATTGAATGACACATAAATCATATATCACCACAAGCGCAAGCATACTAGTTAAAATCTCGATTTAAATCTTAGATTTCATGATTTTATGATTTTTTTTCAATCAAAACGATTGTATCAAAATTTCAAACGCTTTTACGATTTTACGATTTTTCTTACGTTAGAATTTTATGTTTTACGATTTTTTATCCTCCTTTCGATTTTAGGTAAAATTTCAATTTTAACTACCATGAACACAAGTATATATAGGAATAGTATTGATCCTTAATAACAAGAAACTCTCTTAAGTTGAGAGAATAAATTAAACTTGTAGAGTAAAACATTCTAAGCAAAGTTGTCATGTGAGATCGCAAGTTAGAAGCCTTGAGTTCAACTAATTCAGATATGTCTTTGAAATTTTTGGGACGAGAGGCCCCTTCACTCTGCCCCCCTGCATAGTTAATCATTTACTTTTCTGAACAAGCAACTGAAAGTCTATAATACTCTATTATGTAAAAACATAAACAGAACCAAAACAACCCTTGAATATGGATTGAGTACAAAAGAAATGCCAAAGCGCCGCACCTATTCGTAGCAACCAAATGAGTTAATTGTCTTGTAGGCTGTAGCATTATTTGCAAGCCCTGTTTCTAGAAGGTAAAACAGCTTATACCATAAAAGTTTTCATGTTGACTATTACGTCTGAAAATCAAGATGAAGTTTTCTATTGCTTAGCATTGCGACAAGTCCAGGGATGCCAACAACAACCAGAAATATATTGGGAAAAATGTTTATGCAGTTAATGCAGATAAGTTATCTGCATTTATTCTCAAAACGACGTCGTTTTGGTATTGAAATCTTAAAAAATTATAAATATAAAGACTATTATAACCCTGAAATAAATTAATATTACAAAAACACCATGATTTCCGTCCCAAAACGACGTCGTATTGGCTTACTGCAGATAACTTATCTGCAGTAACTGCAGAAAAAGCGAACCCAAATATATTTCATATATAAATACAACAGACATGAAAGCAATTCAAAATTAATACGGCAGACATTTTGTAAACAAAACCAAGATATGAAAAGGCTAGTCACCACATGAAAGAAGAATGAACCCAGCACGGTCAAAACATTTCAAACAGAAACCCTTGATCTATTCCCTTAAGCATTCCATATCTCTCACAGGATTGCATAAGTGAAGCAAATCAAACAGACAAACAACCATGAAAAACCTTTACGATCCTTAATCCCATCCTTTATGATCCTCCTAAAAAGACAGAAGCTGAAACACTGGCATAAATCTTCAGAACCAAATTTGCAAAATGTCTTGTTCTAAGTAGGTTAAAGATTAAACGAGCTAGAGGCGCGTGAGACGATTTTTTTCGAGTTCTGTTAGGGTTTGCGCGTTTTTATGGTGGTAAAAGGGGGGAGAGCCCCCATCTCTGAGGGGGAAGCATTAATCGTCAGGGAATCAAAGAAAGCCAAAGGAGATACGGGTATGGATCTGGAGATGGAGGAGGAACCTCTGATTGTGGGCACAATGGAGGAGGATCTTGGTGCTAAACAACCGACGGCTATGGAGGTGACAGAAGCAGATCTGGGGAAGCAGGAGGAAGCTCGAAGAGATCCTCGGAAACTGGTGTCATACAAAGATCATCTGCTCCGCATCAATGGCGTTTGGGACGGGATCCAGGAGGAGGAAGACGACTGGTTAGCTCAGTGTAAGCAAGAGGACATGGAGGACGAGGAAGCGATGAAAGCATATGAACAGGTAGGGGATGATGATCCTTTGAACCCCTTTTATCAATTCGATATGCTAGAGAAATTAGAACTGTAAGAGATGGAGGAAAACGCTAATCGTGAAGCTTCTGGGGAAAAGGATGGGAGCGAAATTTCTTTGGAATAGGCTTCACATGCTGTGGAACTTGGAGGGGGAGTACACGGTTGTGGATCTGGAGAACAACCATTACATGGTGGAATTCGAGAAAAACCAGGACTACCTGTTTGTGCAACAACAGGGTCCATGGATAGTGGCTGACCACTACCTTATAGTGCAACGCTGGAGGCCCAATTTCGATCCATATGATGAGAGAGTGAAAAGCTGGCTGTATGGATTAGAATTCCAGGTGTGCCCAGGGAATTTTACACCTACAAAGACCTATGGAGAATGGGTAACATGGTGGGGAAAACACTGAGGATTGATGAAAACTAACTAAGGATAAGTGGTCAAGGAGAACTGCAGGAAATCATTGATAGAGGGAAATTTGCTCGGCTGTGTGTTGAAGTTGACTTGAGTAAAAGCCTGCTTTCAAAGCTTAGGATCGGGCAAAGGCAGCTTTACATTGGTTACGAAGGCCTTCATATGATTTGCTTCCTATGTGGGCAGTATGGCCATAGGCGAGACAAGTGTATGCTGAATCCTGATAACATAAGGAAGCCTGTGGAAGAAACTGATGGGGAAAGACAATGTGATGATCCCAATCACTGTTCTGGAGTGAAATCAATGAAAGAAGATGTGGAAAAAAGTCAAGAGGTGGATGGATTCGGCAATTGGATGACGGTCCAGAAGAAGAATTCAAAGAGAACAACCCAATTGGCTAGGAATAAGGAGAGTCACATTAGCAAGGAGAAGCAGAATCTCAAGGGTACTGCGAATGGCCAGACAAATAATGTTCCAGGATCTAGATTTAGCCCTTTGGAGAAGGATACAGAAGAAGGATTAGATGTCAAGAGCACTAGAGTATCAGGGCTGGAGATAGAAGGGAACATTAATAGGAATGTTGGAGAATCAAGCCAAGCTGGTAGAAGCCAAGGTGGAAGGAAGAAAAGGAACAATTCGGGTAAAAACCAAGTGCACCAGGGTCCTGGTTTAGAGGAGAAAGGGCCTGGGAAACAAGCAGTGGCAAATCAGCTCCCAATTCCTCCTAGGGACCAACCTATTTTGCAAGCCAACAAAAGTGTCATTTTGGTTAACAGGGGTGTTTTTGGGGGGTAAATCCCATGGAGACTCTTCAAGGGGATCAAGGGGGCCAGCTGTTGTGGAAACCCGAATGGAAGCTTGTGGAGGGGATTCAGCTAACAGAAACAAAACTTCAGTTTTGTTGCAGGAAAATCCTCTTGATGGGATGGGTGCAAGGATTACCACTGATCATGAGGATAGAGCTGCAATGGCTCTAGATGATATTACAAACAATCCTGGTGTCATCTGAGATACCAGTTAGTGGTTTTTGGAGGTTGGTTCACAACTTTTTATTTCTGTTCATGATAGTTAGCACATGGAATTGTAGGGGAGCAGGAAAGAAGGGCTTTTCTGCTCTGGTTAGAGACTTTGCAAATCAGAATAAGGTTCATGTTTTGGCTCTACTTGAAACTAGAATTAGTGGGAAGAGAGCTGAGAAGGTTGTGAAAAAATTAGGTTTCGATAGTTCCTTTATTAAAGAGGCTATTGGTTTTTCTAGGGATATATGGCTGCTTTGGTACAAGAATCTGGTTAATGTTCACATTCTAGAGGATAATCACCAATTTATTCATACCAAGTTATGTTGGTCAAGCTCAGGGGCTGAGGAGTAATTTACTTTCATTTATGGTAACCCTAGGAGGACTGAGAGGAGATCTCTGTGGGACAATTTACAAAGAATTGCTTCGAATGTTGTTGGCAATTGGGTTGCTATGGGAGATTTTAATGCATAACTGGAGGTTGGGGAGAAACAAGGTGGTGCTGTAGCCTGCTGGGATAGTATGAAGGAATTTGATAACTGTCTTTGTGAGAGTGGTCTGTCTGACATAGGATGCTCTGGCCCAAAGTTTACCTGGAGAAGAGGAGCATTGCAAGAAAGGATTGATAGAGTGGTTGGGAATGTTGAATGGCTTAGGAGTTTCCCAAACAGATTTGTTGGTCACCTCCATTTCTATGGATCTGATCACAGACCCATAATACTAAAAGAAGCAAGTGAAAAATTATCCTCTGATGGTCCTAAACCCTTTAGGTTCATGGCTGCCTGGTTAACTAATCCTAGCTTCTGTGAGGTGGTGGATGGTTGTTGGGACAAGGAGGTGGAGTGGACTTCTGCTAAGAATAAGTTCCACATAGATGCTACTTCTTGGCATTATGGTAGGTTCAAGGAGGAGCAAACAAAAAAGTTCCAGATTCAAAGGAGGTTGAGGGGAGTAGACATCCAACTTAACAAAGGACCAAATGAAGCTCTGGAGAGGCTCCATAGGAAACTTTGGCAGGAACTGAATGCTTATTACATTCAGGAAGAATTAACCTGGTTCCAAAGGTCCAGGTGTAACTGGCTGGCCTTTGGGGACAGAAATTCCAGATTTTTTCATGCTGCTACAGTGGCCAGAAGCAGGAGGAACAAGATCAAGGCTTTGAGAAAAGAGGATGGCATCTGGGTTGAGGATCCTGAAGAACTTAAGTTGTTGGCCAGGAATTTCTTCAAGAACCTGTATGTGGAGGAAAGTCAAGGTATTTTAACTGATCTTAACATTGGGAATAGATTTCATGTGATTCAAAATGGGAGTTGGAAAGGTATTGGTAGTATTCCGAAACCTGAGGAGGTTAAGAGCACTATCTTTAGCATGCATCCATACAAAGCCCCTGGGTCTGATGGGCTGCATGCAATTTTTATTCAAACCCAGTGGGAGAAAGTGGGGTTCTCTGTTGTGGAGCTAATTAGGGAGATTTTTGAGGACCCAAAAAAGTGTCCAACATAAACCAGACCCTTATCTGCTTGATTCCTAAGGTAGAGATTCCAGAGATGATAAACCAGTTCAGGCCTATTAGTTTATGCAATGTTGTGTACAAAATAGTCACGAAGGTGATAACATCCAGGTTGAAAAATCACATGAGCTCCTTAGTTATGCCCAACCAGTGTAGCTTTATAAAGGGTAGACATGCTTCGGATAATATAATTATTAGCCAAGAGATTTTTCACTCTATGAGGTCTAAGAGAGGGAAAAAAAGGGTGGATGGCCATCAAGGTAGACTTGGAGAAGGCCTATGATAGGGTAAACTGGAAATTCTTGAAGGATACCCTCATCCTAACTGGTTTGACTACATCAATGGTGGAACTCATTATGGAGTGTGTGACTTCATCTTCTATGGACATTTTGTGGAATGGTACCAGAACAGAAGAATTTAGGTCTACAAGAGGGGTTAGACAAGGGGACCCCCTATCTCTCTATTTATTTGTTTTATGCATTGAGAGATTGGGGCATTTGATTAATGAGGTTGTTGAGCAGAAAGGCTGGAGTCCTGTAAAGTTGGGAAGGAATGGGCCCCATTATCACACCTGTTCTTTGCAGACGACATGCTCTTATTTGCTGATGCTAGTTTGAGTCAAGCCAAGCTCATTGCAAATATTCTGGACTAGTTCTGCAAGGCTTCGGGCCAGAAGATCAGCCTTGCTAAAACCAGATGTTTTTTCTCCAGAAATGTCAATCACACTAGGAAAAGTGAATTGAGTCAGCCCCTGAAGTGTTCTATCACTGCTGATCTAGGAAAGTACTTGGGAGTTCCTATTCTTCACAAAAGAGTGAGCAAGAGTACTTTTAGACACATTTTGGAAAAAAACAAACAGCAGGCTAAGTGCTTGGAAGGAGAAATCCATGTCCATGGCTGGTAGAGTGGTCCTCACGAATTCAGTCTTGGCTGCACTTCTTAACTATACTATGCAAACAGCTTTGATTCCTGCAGGTACCTGTGATGCAATAGAACAGAAGATGAGGGGATTTATTTGGGGCTCAAGCCAGGAGAAGAGGAAAACCCATGCCACTGCTTGGAGTGTGGTCTGCAGAGAAAAAAAAAGATGGTGGACTGGGGATCAGGAGCTTGAGAATAAATAATAGAGCCAATCTAATGAAAGTTGGTCATGGGATCCTAACTGGTAGAAATGATCTCTGGGTTCAGGTGATTAAAAATAAATACAAGGTGGAAAATGGTTTAATTCCAAATATTCCTAAGAAGGTTGTTGCTTCCAATCTTTGGTCGGGTCTCCATAGGGTGTGGCCCAAAGTTTATGAAGGATCAAGGATCATGTTGGGAAATGGAGTAGGAACCCTTTTTTGGAAGAGTAAATGGCTGAAGATTGGGCCTTTGGAAAACCACACGATCCAGGAAATTCCACTGTCCAGCAGAGATGCAGATATAACTAGCATGGTGGATTCAAGGGGATTTTGGAAGTGGCAGGAGCTTGAGGCAGTGTTGTCACAGGCAGCCTTGCAGGCTATTGCAGTTGTTTGCCCTCCTGATCCTGATGGGGATGAAGACAGGGTGGTGTGGGATTTCTCCCAAGATGGGAAGTTCTCAACTAGATCGGCTTGGAAGATGTTATATGATGAAGATGTGACCCAACTGAATTTCCAATGGGATAGGATTTGGAGCTGGGATGGACCTCCAAGGGTCAAGAGCTTCCTGTGGCTGCTGTATGGGGAGAACCTGCTACTAACCAAAAGAGGGTCCAGAGACATTTAGCTACCACCAGCATTTGTTCTAGATGCCATGATGCTCCTGAGAGCTGCCTTCATGTGATGAGAGATTGCATCTGGTCCAAGGAAGTGTGGAACATGGTGATCGATCCAGGTTTGTGGGCTGACTTCTACTCTCTCCCCTTTCAACCGTGGCTGGACAAAAATCTAGAAGAAAAGTCGTGCATGCTGGGAGGAGTCAGGGGTGATATTTTCTTTGGCTCTTAATATGCTGGTTCATCTGGAAGGGTAGAAATGAACTTATTTTTGAGAATCAAAGAGTGAGTGCTGAGAAATCTGTTAGGCTGGCCCAGACGTTTTTGTTGAATTTTGATGAGGCACAATTTCTGTACAGGAAAGCTGGGTTAAAGCATAAACCCATATGTGAGAGCCTAATGAAATGGATTCCTCCTCCGTGCGGCTGGGTGAAAGTAAATTCAGATGGATCATCTAAGCATGGTAACAGGCACAGTGGTTGTGGTGGGCTAGTGAGAGACAATTCTGGCCAGTGGCTTAAAGGCTTTGCCAAGAATTTGGGTCCTTGTAATTCAGTGAAAGCAGAAATCTGGGGGATTTACCTGGGTCTCCAAACAGCTTGGGAGCTTGGATTCAGGAGGGTAATCATGGAGAGTGATTCTCATGTGGCGTTAGCAATGATAAAAGATGGGGTAGCTGAGAATCATCCTCTGGTGGGACTGATAAACAAAGCAAGCAATATGTTGACCTCTGATTGGCAAGTGGATTTGGTTCATGTGCTCCGGGAAGGAAATTGGGTAGCAGATTGGATTTGCTAATATGGCAATTTCTCTTGATTGGGGTTTAGTTTTGTTAGATACACCCCCCGAGGAGTGTATTAGTTTGCTGTTAAATGATCACAGAAGTGATCCTTGGTCTCATGTAGGTAGGGGTCTGTAATTTCGTTTTTTATTTCCTTGGTTTTAAAATAAAAAAAATATCTTCAGAACCATAAAATGAAGAAATAGCAAAATTGAAAAGCATAATGCAGGAAAGTTTGCACATATTGTCTAATCAAATATTAGTTCAGCGACTAGCAATCAACCTTAGAAGTTTAAATACAAGACTGAATCTGTTATGCCAACCATAGTTGTTTCCCTCGGAACCTTTTTTTTTTCATGAGGGAACATTTAGGGGAAGTTGCCTCATTCCAAAGTCAAGACATGCCACAAGACTCAGCGAGAGCTTCTAGTGATATTTCCAGACAAAAGTGACCACCAGCAAGATTCTTTCCTCGGGACAACAAAAAATCAGTGGAACAAGAAAAGTATATAGCAAATGAGAATGGCTTATATTTATAGTACCAATAGCATTCTCCAGGAAGTAAGGAGGAGGAGAGGGGGAGGGGTTATTGAGAAAGCATACCAGATTAGATAATTGAATATTTACTTGCAACAAGTTCCAAAAGTATAACCAACTATTCTGGAGCACATTTTTTATTCGTTTGATTTAATAAAGGTTTTACAAGCTACATTGATATGTAGAAAGAAATTTTTTTAAAAAATAAAAAAATAAAATTAAATGACAGGTTCTTATCTGTCTAATTAAATTTTAAGAAAAAGATGCAACTGCAAGGAAAGAAGGCAAAGGGATGTTGCAAAAGAACCTACTATACATTATATGCTCTTCAACAAAATTCAGTCTTTGCAACCCAATGATAAAAGTCATCCATAAGCCAAGAAACATGTTGCAATTGAATTGAACCTACTATCCATGCTATGCTCTTCAACTATTATGTTTTTCATCCAAAAGCCAAGAAACATGTTGCCATTGAATCTAGCATACATGCTATGTTCTTCAATTAAGCAGCTTTTGCAACCCAAAGATAGAAATCATCCAAATACTGGAATACATCTTAAATAAGTGAGTTTTATTTACTAGGGAAGGTTTTTCAACCAAAATGAATTGGAGTCAACTAAGAGGGCCTAGACCCCATTTTGTCTTCAATAACACAGAAATAGCTTTATGGATCAATGAACATGCATCAACACAAAATTTTCTAGTAAGCATCATATCATTCCGTACAATATTAATAATGAATTTGCAGAAGATGAAAATAATTTTGCTCTCTCGCAGCTTCCTTACAAGCAAGGGTTTAACTACTTGTATGGGAACAAAATTTGTTAACTTGAAATCGATGAGACTTGCTTCCTCTTGTTAAATTTTATTACAGTGCATCAGTAATTGTGTATTTACTATGGGAATAAAATTCCTGTTATTGCTGCAACACACTCATATAAAAGTAAGTGGTTACATTAGCTTTTTCTCTCTATTCTCTCTACAATGAGACTTCATTTTTGCATAAATGTAATAGAAAGAAAAAAAGAACTAATTTCATTGATAACCCAAAGGTATGCAATTAGTAAAGAAAAAGAAATAAACAAATCAACAGGTAATTTTTATAATTTTATATTAAATTATTCCTTATAAAATTAGATTCCATAGCCAAAGAACTAAACTTCCAAACCATACAAAACACCAGCGAACTTAACCAACCCTTCATCTTTGTTGCCAAAGTAAACATCCCTAATCTTCTGAAAAGCGTGCAGTGTCAGCAAGCTATCCGAACCGGCCTGGTGGCACTTCCCAACAACCCGGTCCACATTCAGGGTTTTGCAAACCCGGTCCAAACCGCCATAGAGGTTCGAGCAGAACTTCATCATGTGCTTCACGTCAAAAACCCTATCCCCAAAAAAAACCACCACGAGCCGCAGAAAATCGACCAGGTCCTTCGGCAACGCGCGCTGCGTCAGCACCTTCACCAGGTAACCGAAATCGTACGCGCTGTGAAACGTGACCCATCTCACGTCGTCGTTGCACACGATCCCCGACGACATCAAGAGCTCCGCGAAACGCCCCGAATCGATACCGATTTCCCGGTTCCTGTCGAAATCGATGCCCTGGCTGCGAAGCAGCTCGATCGAGTCGTGCGCGTGGGGATCACGCGCGACGTCGAAGTCCCTGAAGTTGAATTCCCAGATGAAGCGTTCGGAGGTTCCGAGGTTCGGTAGGTTCCCGTCGCGGTCCGAGAGGGTGAGTCCGACCTGGATCAGGTGCAGGCGGTCCACGTTGGCCTTAAGTACGGCGTAGTGATCCGCGGGATTCTGGTGTCGGAAACCTCCGGCGGCGCCGCCGTGGATGCGAACAACAACGCCGGGGAATTCGGTGTCCATGGCGATGAGAGGGTAGGAATCAATGACGGAGCGGATCAAATCGAACTCCGAATCGAGGTTTGAGGACCACACCGATCGCGTGACGATCGAACAATAGGGTTTCGCGAGGAGCGAGGCTTCCATGGAACTCTTCCTGGATCCAGAGTACGATTATGCGTTTTTTCTTCTAGAAGATTCATAATAAGAAGACCACAGAGGGGAATAAAGCTATATTTATAGAATAATAGGAGAGAGATCCAAAACCAATATAAAATTTATATTTTATAATATTATCTCTTTAAATTGTATTTAGTATAAAATCAACTGTTTAGTTTTATAGAATATCGAAAAAGATATCACAATATATCTTAATTAATGACTTAAGATTTTATAAAATCATATCTTTAAATATATTTATTATAAAATCAATTACATTAAGGGAGCGTTTGATTGAGGAGAAATTTTTTGAATACTAGAAAAATGTAATTGATAGGGAAATGGTTGGAAAGTGAGTTTGGTAAGAAAATTTAAGAAAAGTTGTTTGGTTGACCGAAATATTATCAGGGAAATTTATTTAAATTTGTAAAATCTATGTTCGGAGAAACTTCGCATCTGTTTTTTCACTCTCCCAATTATCTCAAAATACCACATCTCCAGTGGTATTCTGTAACAGTGAATTTCATCCAAAAATCAACACAAAAGTCATTTCCCCATCTATCCTATTTGCCTAGTATTTTTTTAAAAACGTGAACCAAACGTGATATTTTCCAATATCCACTTACACTTTTCCATCAATCTCAAAATAAATCTTCTACCAAACACTACCTAAGTACATGATAAAATCAACGTTAACCTAGTTAATTAGTATATTATAAAAGAGTTCGCTTTTTCTGCAGTTACTGCATATAACTTATCTGCAGTAAGTCAATACGACATCGTTTTGGGACGGAAATCATGGTGTTTTTGTAATTTTAGTTTATTTCTGGGTTATAATAGTCTTTATATTTATAATTTTTTAAGATTTCAATACCAAAACGACGTCGTTTTGAGAATAAATACAGATAACTTATCTGCATTAACTGCAGAAATATTTTTCCATTATAAAATATGTTACTTGATTAACTTGTTTTAATTAGATCACTATTTTTAACTTGAAAGAAAAGAAAATCTATTTTAATTTTTTTTATTGCTTTTTATAACTTTGATAGTCTTCTAATCTTCCGTACGTCTCCGTTTTGTTTATATTCCACACAAGCAATGGAGTAAGTGCCTATAGGTTTTGTTTTTAATTTCTTATCCTAGTCATTTGTTCTAATTATAAATCATTTCATCTATCCCTTCAAACTTTAAAAAATATTTTATATAATCATCAAATAATTTTTAACTTCTTTTAACTTTTAACTAAAAAAGAAAATGTGCGGAAGCTCTAAATCAGATTTGGAATGATTCCATATTAGGGTCGTAATTGTACAAAATCAAGAAAACTAAGGTCATCCTCATTTTTATACTTTTTTATCATGAATTGTCTTCTAATTTTATTTCAATGATGTATTGCAAGCTCTTTAAGACAATAAATGCAGAGCAAAATATTTTGTATTGGAATGCTCATATATTTGAGGCAATAACAATAGATCCAATTTTAATGTTTTCTCACAATTTTTTAAAACTAATTCTGAAAGTATTTTGTTTCATGGGTGTATTACTATTAGGGGTGTAAATAGATTATGTTAGGCTAGACTTTGATTTAAATAAGTCACGTCTGTATAAAAAATATTGGGTCTAGTCTGGTATGTTAGCATGTGTAAGTCCTAAATTACAAGTCTGACCTTATCTATACTTAAAAAATAAAGAGTAAATATCATTTTTGATCCTCAGCAAATTTCACGATGCCCGTTTTAGTCCCTAACAAATGAAAAGGTTATTCGTGGTCCCTAAGAAATTCAAAATAGATTCATTTAGTTGAAATCGTGGTCCCTCACAAATTCAAAAAAGACTCACATTAATCCCTCAAAAGGACTAAAATGGATCCACTCTGAATTTTTTAGGGACCATGAATAGCCTTTTTATTTGTTAGGGACTAAAGCGGACATCGTAAAATTTGCTGAGGATCAAAAAGAATATTTACTCAAAAATAAAAAATCTTGGTCTAGGCCTGTTAGTATGTTCAAACTTATTAAACTTTCAACAATTAAAATAATATTACTTTATTATTCAAAATTATTAAAATCATAATTTTATTTATTTTAATTAAAATAAATAATATGACATAGGCCGGCCAGTAAGCTTATAGGTCCGCATGTATAAAAAAGTCTATGGCATATTTTCTAAATAGATATTTTTTTTAAACTTTGACCTGTTTTATTTTATTATTTGTAATATGTCAAATTTAACCTAATATAAGTTAAGTCGTAGGTCTCTCTAAGTCAATATATCTCATTTACACCCCTAATTACAATTTAATGGTGATTTACTAAATACGAGTTATGAATTAAGGTATAAAGTATATAAATAGATTTATTTTTTAGATACCAACTCCGCAGCACAATTGCATCCAACTAATTTGGTTTGGATTTGTATCTTTTCTACCTCGAAATTGTGCCTCATAATTAACTTTTTTTGAGTTTGTTTTAGTTTTATATTTTATAACAAATAATAATAAATTGACGCATTAATGTTTTAATTGCTTAAAATATAAAATAAACAAAAGTAACAAAATAATAGTAACAATAAAGTTACTTAAAAAATTTTATTATTTTGTTACTTTTGTTAATTTTATATTTTAAGCAATTAAAATACTAATGTGTTATATATATTAGGAGTGTTCGCGATCTGGATTGGATCGATTTTGGAAGCAAAAATCATCTGATCCAATCCCTTCGGTTTGATCATATAATCATCCATTCGGTTTGGATTTTTTTTCAAATCTGATCTAATCTAATCCAATTTTTTTCGATTTGGATTGAATCGATTTTTGATTTTTTGAAAATCTTAAAATTTATTTCATGATTATTGTGCAAATAACATCTTTTGTATATATTGACTTTGTAAATAAAAATTAAATACAAAAACATTAGTAAACTATAATATATTTTTTTTTTTGGCAATGAGATATGAACATTTACAAAGATAAAATTTTGTTGATGAGATGTGACTAGATTTTTTCTTGAATTTAGTTGATAGGTTAATGGGTCTTGGGTTTAGAAATTTTTACGCTATGATTAGGGAAAGATCCAAGTAGGTAAAGGAAAATTAATATATTGGATCGGTTTGGATTAGATCGATTTTCATCAACCATCCAAAAATCGATCCAATCCAATTAAAATTTGTGATTTTTTTTATTTTTGATTTTTCAATTTTCAATTTATTCGGTTACCGATTTTTCGATTCGGTCACCGCAGTTTGGATCAGTTGATGAACACCTCTAATATATATATATATATATATATATATATATATATATATATGGGCTTATCATTTCTCAAGCTGCAAGAGATAAAGTTATCTCCGGCTGCTAAATCATAACCGTACAAAGATGGATCAATGGTGATAAAGGAAGCGAGAGAAAAGGAGAATCATAACCATTCAAAGGTGAATCAATACATAAAAGGAAATAAATAATCAAAACGACGTAGTTTTGGATGGCCGAAAACAAATTTATCTCAAACAGCTTGAGAAATATTTTTCCATATATATATATATATATATATATATATATATATATATATATATATATATATATATATATATATATATTCATGGTACATCTAGTCTAATCACAACTTCTACTAGATGTACCACGAAGCCAACTCATGTCCAAATTTATTGTCCGAAAATTTTATCTTTGAGGACACAATCTTTGACCATGAAAGGCACACGTTTTTAATTGAGGATGTGATTGCAGCGACTGCCGCCCAAGCAATGGATAAATTATAAAATACTCCTAGGATATTGCTCTAAACAATTTAACAATTATTGATAGGGATTAATATTTCTCGATGAAAAATAATTTTATCTTCTACACACATAAAAATATATGGAATCTATATAAAGAGAAAAAAGAGAAAAAAAAATATAGTATATAAAAAATGAAATTATTTCTTATAATACGAAAAACATTAACTCTTATTCATGTCATGTTTTTCATTTTTAGTGGAATGTTGAAATGTATCTAGAACAAATAAGAATCTCTCCAATTAATGACACTACACTAATTAAAAAGCTTTTGTTGCTGGCATTTGGTGGTGATATGGATAAAATACAGGCTCAATAGTTAGAGATCCAGGAAGGGCCCAAAGGCGATGGGCGCAATGTCCTCATTATTCATTCTCTCGCGTTAAATCGCGGGGTAAAACTTAAAGACGAAGGAAGACCATAGTAATTTGATAAAGTCGGTCGCACATAAGAGCCAGTATAAATGAGACAGCTCCAACTTTCGACTACTTTAAGGAGACAGACTAGCATTTACACTTGTTCATCAAGAAATAGTCTGAAAAATATCGACTTTGACAAAAGAACAGCCACCGTAAATAACCAATAAGAAGAGATGCCGCCCACAAAGGACAGCACATAACACCCTATAAATATAGAGGGTACAAGCCCAGGTATACACATCTCTCTCCATTACGAACGATATACACCTTGCAATGATATTGACTTGAGTGTCGGAGTGTCTTTGCAGGCATCACCCCCAGTCACTCCATTGCGCCAAAGTTACAACATAGACACTTCAAGGAGAAGCCATCCCATCGTCGAGTCAGACTATCTTACAACAGCCTTGAGGCCCACAACCTTCAACCTTCAACTGTGTGTGATTTGGCTCATCCTATCTTGGATTGGACTAATCATTGGTGTCGTCTATGGGGATCTATAAATTTTGAATCTCACTTCTCTACAAATAAAAAACATGGTTGATACTAGAAGCAAAACATCCAAATCTCAATTTCTTTGCGCAATGAAAATCCACCCACTACTCAACAGCTGTTAGAGCTCATCACCCAACAAAATAAAAAAATTGAACAGCAAAATCAGGAATTAATTCAGTTAAAAAAGTCACAAAGTGGGAGAGAAAAAATATAAGGAAAAGGAAAGAAAAAGAAAAGGAACTGGAAATCCA
The DNA here is from genome assembly GCF_033153095.1 of Gastrolobium bilobum. Classification (NCBI taxonomy): domain Eukaryota; kingdom Viridiplantae; phylum Streptophyta; class Magnoliopsida; order Fabales; family Fabaceae; genus Gastrolobium; species Gastrolobium bilobum. Next base: position 95,341 of record NW_026895174.1, on the reverse strand, counting down.
AAACTCAGATGAAAGTGAACCAGGACCATAGTATTCAAAAAGAGATCCCGGACCTTCTACTAAAGAGAAAAAGAAAACTGATGTGCGGGAAATACATGAAAACTCCCAGGAAAATTCAAAAATAGCTTCTTGAGTCGCACTGATTTTACTTCTCAGGTGATAAATTCACCAATTCCAAGGGACGTCAAGATTACTACAAAGAAATGCAATCGGAAAGGTGGCCCTCAAGAACATGTGGAGCAATTTCAGACCAATATAATGGCACAGGATGTTCTAGATGCAATTGCTTGTCGTTTGTTTCCAACAACGCTTGAAGAGATAGCCCTTAAATGGGATTCTGCCTTACCATCAAATTCAATTCATAATTGGGAGGATCTCGCAAATTAATTCCTTGTAAGATTTGCTACCAGTAAAGCGCAATACAAGTCAACTCCTGCCTTGAAGACGGTTAAGCAAGGTACGAGTGAAAGTTTGCACAATTACCTCAATAGATATTTTGATGAAGCTCTTTTAGTGAAAGATCTTGATCCTCGGGTTTCATTGCATCTTATTACTGATGGTTTTATTAGATGGATTATTCTCCACATGTTTAGCAAAACACCGCCCAAAAACTATTGAGGAGTTGAAAGCGCAATCCAAAAAGTTCATAAATTTGGAAGATTATAAGCTGTCTCGTGATGATCCTGCAGAAAAAACAAATCTCAACAACTTTGAGAAGCATTTTCAAAGAGATTACTAAAGGCGTTTTAAAGAAAAGAAAAAATGGGAGAAGTTTAACAACTATACCCCTTTAAATGCTTCTCACAGGCGCATTCTCAAAGAAGTCTTTCAGACTGGTTTTGTTAATGTGACAAAACCTGCCCCACTCGAGAAAAAAGGAAGGCGCGATGAAACCAAGTTTTGCGAATTTCATGATGACGTTGGCCATACAACTGAGGAATGTTACGACCTTAAAAACAATATTGAGGCACTAATCAGAACAGGGAAGTTTAAGGAATTTATCGCCATGTGCAGAGATTACAAGGTGCAAAAAAGACGCGACAGAAGCCTCGATACTAATAGAAATCCTATTGGTAGAAGACTTCAGGAGAGAAGAGATTACGATTGCGCTAATACCCGTAAGGACGAACACGCTCCTTACAGGCGCAATAATAGACAAAGGGAAGGATCTCCCCATGACAGACAATGCAAGCAGCAAACAAGGATCCATAATCAATCTCAGTTGCCCAACAATGCAACTGGAGTTTTAGCAACCATAGCTGGAGGGGCAGCATGAGGAGTAGAAACGTACTCACAAAGAAAGCGAGACTTGAAAGCTATAATGACTGTCAGCAACTATGCGAGAGTCTCAACTTATCATAAGACTCACGAGTTAATTAGTTTTAATGACGATGATTATGGTGATATCATACCAGGACATGATGATCCTTTGGTGATTTTTGTATACATGGCAAATCTGCATGTTAAAAGGATTCTTGTTGATAATGGAAGTTCTGCAGATATTATTTTTTGGGAGGCATTCTGCGTAATGAACATCCCAAAGCAATAGTTAGCTCTTGGCCATACGGAATTGCTAGGATTTTTAGGAGATTGCGTACAGCCTAAAGGTACTATTGAAATACAAGTAACCTTTGGAATTCTTCCTAAAGGTAAGACTATCAAGGTACGTTTTTATATTATAGACTTCTCATCAGCTTATAATGTCAACGATTGGGGCTTTAGGCGCAATCATTTCCATGCCCCATCTTTTATTAAAATTTAGGGATTCATCTGGGTGGATCATATCAATTAGAGGTGATAAGAAGGCAGCGCGCAGCTGTTATAATACTAGTTTGAATGTCACTAGTAAATCCATTGTTCATCATACAATAGAGATTAATAAAGGAAAAGCTTCTGTCAATAAGAAAAACCTGAATGTGCGTGAGGATTTGCATGATGTGTGTCTCCAACCTGATGGTGAATTAGAAGATCTTCAAATTGGTTCGCTACTATGAAATGTTACAAAAATTGAAAGATTTATGCCAGTAAATGAAAAAACTGCACTTATTACAGCTTTACAAAAACATAAAGATCTATTTGCTTGGACAGCTGCTAATATACCAAGTGTTGACCCGGATTTCATTTGCCACCACCTTTCCATTGATCCACAGGCAAAGTCAATTGCTCAAAAGAAGCAAAAGGTATCTCCTGAAAAGCAAAAAGTAGTCGATGTTGAAGTTACAAAATTATTGGAGGCAGGGGTCATCAGAGAAATCACATATTCTACTTGGCTTTCTAATGTTGTATTGGTAAAGAAAGCTAATGGCAAATGGAGAATGTGTACATATTATACAGATCTCAACAAATATTGTCCAAAAGATTTTTATCATCTTCCAACCATTGACAAGCTAGTTGATAATTCATCAAGATATCAAGTCTAGTCATGGATGCATATTCATGATACAATCAAACCCTAATGTATAAAACTGATGAGGAGGCAACATATTTTATTACAGAGAAAGCAACGTATTGTTACAATATGATGCCTTTTGATCTCAAGAATGTTGGCGCAATATACAAGTGTATGATGAATAAGTTATTTAGTGAACAAATTGGCCGCATGCTTGAAATTTATATAGATGATATGATTGTCAAAATTATTGAAACTCTGCAACATCCTGAAGATCTGGAACAATTGTTTCAACAGTTGCGCAAATACAATTTGAGACTCAATCCTGCCAAATGCGCATTTGGTGTCCCAGCAGGAAAATTTTTAGGATTCATATTAACTCATCGCGGGATTGAGGCTAACCCCGATAAGGCAATTTTGAAAATGACCAGTCCAAGGAACATCAAGGAAATGCAGTAGCTTACGAGACGGATAACGGCCTCAACCAGATTTTTGTCTGCATCTGCGCAAAAATCTTAGCCCATGTTTAAACTTTTGCGCAAGCAAACTATTTTTGAGTGGACCCCAGAGTGTGAAGCTAGTTTTGTAGAGATAAAAAAAATTTGGCAAACCCTCCGGTGTTGGTATAACCTCAATCAGATGAACCTTTGGTGCTTTATCTAGCTGTTAGTGGAGAAGCCATCAACTCTGTGTTATTAAGAAAATATGCACACGGGCAGCAACCTATCTACTTCGTAAGTAAAGCTCTTCAAGGTCTTGAGTTACGTTATCAAGAGATCGAGAAGGTTGCATTTGCGCTAGTAAAAACATCTCGCAGGTTGCGTCATTGCTTTCAAGGACATCCTATTAAAGTTAGGACTAATCAGCCTTTGCGGCAAATTTTGCGCAAACCTGACCTCATTGGAAGGATGATAACTTGCTCTGTCGAATTATTAGAATATGATATTGCTTATGAGCCATGCGAGGCTATAAAAGCACAAGTTTTGGCTGATTTTCTTGTGGAAATGACTTATCCAGACTGCGCGCAATCAAATGACGAATGGGTGGTTTTTCTGGATGGATCTTCCAATGTTAAAGGAAGCGATCCAGGCATTATTGTGGAAATTCCTCAAGGAGTCATAGTGGAGCATTCCAGTCAATTTGGATTTAAAGTTTCTAATAATCAGGCGGAATATGAAGTAGTGATTACAGGATTGGTAATGGCTAAGGACTTACACGCAGCAAGGTTAGTAATTAAAAGTGATTCCCAACTTGTCACTCCGCAGATTCAAGGGACTTATCAAGCAAAATAAGTGTTAATGACTAAATACTTGGAAAAGGTACGGTTACTCTTGGCAGATTTTGAAATTGTTAGATTTGAGCATATTCCACGAGAGAAAAACGCTAGAGCTGACATATTATCAAAACATGCCAGTAAAAGTGTCCTGGAAATAATACATCAGTGATACAAAAGAGTGTACCTAACCCAAGCATGGTAATAGCCATTATGAAGAATAAGGCCAGACCATCAAATTGCGCGGATCCAATGATTGAAGTAAGAGAGGAGAATTCTGGCTTACCTCAACAAAGGCGAAGTTAGGCGTGATCCAAACTTGGCTAGGAAGTTGGTAAGGAATTCTTTATTTTATACTATTATTAATGGTCAACTTTACAGAAAGGGATTTTCTTCTCCTATGCTTAAATGCTTAACTCTAGAGCATGCCTAATACGCGATGTCTGAGGTTAACGAAGGTTTGAATGGTTACCACATGGGAGGAAAATCATTATCACGCAAATTACTTCGTGCATGTTACTTATTTCCCACAATGGAAGAGGATACAAAGAGGCATATCCAGTATTGTATTAAGCATCAAAAACAAGTTGACATTCATCCCGCTCCGCCTAAAGAACTATCTTCTTTGTTTTCCCCATGCCTTTTTATCAATGGGGGATGGATTTGTTAGAACCCTACACTGTTCCAGTTGGAGGGTTAAAGTGGCTAGTTGTATCAATATATTATTTCACAAAATGGATTGAGGTTGAACCATTAGCAACTACTTCTGCCAATAAGATTCGAAGATTTTTCTACCGCAAAATAGTTTGTAGGTTTGGAGTCCCCCATTCCATCATCACAGACAATGGAACACAATTTAAGGATAGAAATTTCAATGAAATACTTATAAATTTGCAGGTTAAACATAGGTACACATCAATGGAGCATCCTCAAACAAATAGTTAGGTTGAAGCCGCAAATAGGATCCTTAAAAGAAAACTTGAGAGAAGGCTGCAAGAAGCTAAGAGGATTGGCTTGAACATGTTGATTATGTCTTATGCAGCTATAGGACTACTCCTCATTCAACCACAGGTGAAACTCCTCTTAGAATGGTATATGGAAGTGAAGCAATGATTCAAGTTGAAATAGGGGAACCGTCTTGGAGAAAGCTCCATGTAAATGGTGAAAATAACCATCATGCGCTATTGCATAATTTGGATACAATTAGGGAAATGCGCAAAATGGCTTATATAAAGGAAGTAGCGTTGAAGCAAAGGATTGCTGCTAGGTATAACCAAAAAGTTATTCATAGGAGATTTAAGATTGGGTATTTAATTCTTAGAAGAGATGATATTGGCAACAAGAATGCTCGGCAAGGAAAATTAGCAGCCAATTGGGAAGGTCCTTATCGCATTCAAGGAAAAACTGAAAAGGGTACATATGTCATTGAAACTTTGTCGCGACTTGTAATTCTGCGCACTTGGAGTGCAGATAAACTTAAGTTGTTTTATAGCTAAAATTATTAGTTGTTTTTGTATTTTCTACTTAGTGTATTCAGTTCTTTACAATTAATATTATTTCCAAGAGAGTTCCAGGTTTACAAGATTGTGGATCATCTAAGCACACAACCCAAAAGAAGGTAAAATCTTAACTGGTTAAAACTTTCACTGCACCAAGCCTTAACTTTCCACTACGCCAAGCCCCAACTGGTTCAAGTTCCCAATCCGCAAGGAAGAAAAGAGAGTTAAAGCCTTGACGGATTCAAACTTCCGACACGTTAGCAAAGGATAAAACTTAATCTGCAAAACCAGGTAATAAATAAAGTTCCATACATAAAATGACTTGAACTGTGCAGGATATTTAAAGGCAAATGAAAATGTTAAGGTTTGCATGGCACACACCGTGTTTACAAAACCAAGGGCATAATGTCTTTGCGGTACAAGCCGAACTTACAAAATACAAAGAGAAAACATTATATTATGTGTATGGACAAGTCGTGTGCCTTATTTCCACCAGCAGCATCAGTCTAAATATCTGCATCACCAGCAGTTACATTTTCTGGATTTGCTAGGGGGGTTCAGTATCCATCAAGATAATCAGCTCAACTAGCTCCTCTTCATTAGTTGCCTCATCGAGCTTTATCAGTTGCCTCATTGAGCTTTATCAGTTGCCCATTTTTTATGAAATGCAGATAATGGACATTTTCTAGCTTAGCTGAAGGGTTGAAGAGGCGCACTTGATTGGTAATGTTGTTAAAAGTGCCGACAACTTCCTCCTCAAAAAGTTGCTAATATTTCGCGACATCAGTTGCTAAAGTTTCATTCTCTTGTCTGAGGGTGTTGACAATTTTCTCCAACTCTTTTGACTTGGTTTGAAAGGCCATCCTTTTTCGTTTTCAATGTTGCATAATTTACTTTTAATTCTACAAGATCTTTGACCACATTTGTCCTCCCCTCTTTCGCATTTTTCTTGGTTTTATCAAGCGCTTCCATTTAGGTATCTTTCTCTGTTATAACTTCGTTCAGGGCAACAATACGAGATTTCAAATAGGACACAGTACCTGTCAAAGAACTTTATAAAGTAGCTCTTTATCAAAAGTAGTAAGGCACACATTACGAGTGTAGCATAGTACATGTTAAGGACATCAAATGTTGTTCCTTGACATCTATTTTTTCAAGCATGTCCTCAATCAAATGACTGATCTCTTTCCCTTGATCCCCCCTTTGGCAAAAAGATCTTGTGGTATGCCCTAGTCACGCCCTCATCGTGTAGTATCTCCAAAGGACAATGTGGAATCATCTGTTTTCCTCTTTTTGACTCTCGTCTTTTTCTTTATGAAAAGCATCTTTTTGTTCGCTTTTTTCCTTGAATGGCGAAGCTTCAATAGTTTATGGCATTTTAGGATTAGAAGAAGTAAAGCGCGACACACCTTGGCTAGATTGTCCAACGGTAAGAGGGGTGAGCAAAAGCAGGTTGATTTGTGCCAGAAATGTCAGATAATCCCTCGCCCTTTTTCTTTGCAACCATCTCAATTTTCTTCAGTCTACGAGACATTGTGCTATCTGCAAAATAAGGTACATAATTTGATTTAGAGGCAATAAAGAATAAACGCACGAAAGCCAAAATCAATAAAGTGTGCGATGGCGCAAAGCATTTACCAAGGAATACTTTAACATCCTCTTTTGTATACTCGTTCAAAATAGTATAAGCACTCAGCAAGCCAATGTCTGATGCCTTATGCGCAATATCACACAAGGTAGTGACTGTCGCTCTCTCGTAGTCATTAAGTCATCAAAAGTATAATTAAGCTTATATTCGTTAGATGGTATTTGGTCCAATACAAAGGGAAGAGAGGAGAATTGTCTTCCTCACTCAAATAGAAAAGATGGTGATCCCTTGCAGGATAAATTTTGTAGTCAGCGTTCCAGCTGTGAATTCTTCTAAGATACACTTCGCAAAATTTGTGGTAGGAATTCTGTCTAAATGATACCCAGCTTTTGCGAGAACCGAAAAAACGCTGAACAAACACAGGAAGCATTCAGGCGACATGAATAGGCCAAAGGTTGTACAAACCATCTCATATACTCGAATAAATCCCCAGGCATTTGGATGTAGTTGAGATGGCGCCATTTGAATGTGTTGCAGTAATTTCATAACAAAAGGAAAGAAAGAAATGTGAACGCCAAAAGACAGGAAATAGTAACTGTACATCGTAAGAAAATGTTTAGATTGCTCATCTGCACGAGCAAATGTTCTCATCTTTAGGGACGACAGATAATTTCCAATTATCATCAGAACTCGTATCTTTGGTCAAATGGATAGCATCATTAAGTTGGGCCAAGTTTTTAGTAGAACTATAATAAAATATTATTTTCTTCACGTCGTCCAAAACTCAATCTAAGCTGGATGCATCTCACAAACCGAAAGTGCTTGCACCAAAAACATTGCACTTAACCATAATATCCTTGATATCCAAAGAAATGAAACATGTGTTAAATGAAGAAGAATCAGAGGTATCGGAAGAGGAAGAACTGGAAAAAGAACTCTTAGGTATCTCCTCAAGTTTGCGCTTTTTAAAAGGATACCCCATAGGGTATACAACGCTAAAGGGAATGGGGCTAAGACTGCGGTTTGAAGTAGGATAGTTGGGCGAAGAATGTGTGGGATCAAGAGTTGGTTTTGGAATTGGTTCACGCGGAATGGACATTAGGCTAGGGTTGGAATCACTTGAAATAGAAATAGGGTTTTTAGGGTTACGTGGCGACAAATCCTCCATTGAACTCTGTTGAGATGAGGTTCTTAATGTCCCACGAAATCCTTTTACACCATGCCTGGGCCCCCGTGAGGAGGATCCTCCTTCATATCCCCGTAGCGTTGGAGGGAAGCTTCCCTCAAAGTCAGCCTTTTCCCAGAGTGAAATCCTTTCACCCGTTAGCCACCATTCTCCGGTTCTAAGGGATTTAGACCTAGAAAATGCTCTCGGAGGGGGACTCGTCGAGTCTGATCTCTTAGCCATTCTAAAAAAGGTAATGTAGAGGTGTTTGTCAGACATTCTATTTAAAAAAATCCTCCTTCATATCCCCATAGCGTTGGAGGGAAGCTTCCCTCAAGCTCAGCTTTTTCCCAGGGTGAAATTCCTTCACTCTTTAGCCACCATTCTCAAGTTCTAAGGGATTTAGACTTAGAAAATGCTCTCGGAGGGGGACTTGTTGACTCTGACCTCTCAGCCATTCTAAAAAAAGTAGTGTAAGAGTGTTTGTCAGACATTTTATTTGAAAAATCAAACGAAATATTCCCCTCACCTTGAAAAAACTAGAAAAGATTCAGAAAATCCAGAGGAATAATGAACCAACGCAGTAAGAGAAGAAAAAATGAAAGCACATACATACCTAGTATTTATACTACGGGTCAAATGCTTCCTGAAGAATTCCGAAATAGGACGAGTCCACGAAAGAGATTCACAATATGGAAGATGAAGTTCGGAAGAAGGTTCTTGCTCAATAAGGTTTCCATACACAAATGAGATGCGGTACAAATATGAAAAATCACAGAGGGTCATTTGAGTAAGAAAAATGCTAAGTAAAACGGTAATAAAGAGGCATGTGTGGGGAAGATGAACAGATTAACTTAAATCATCCCACGTTAATACCCATAACCTCCACGTAATTGAAATCACATTTAATGCTTTTGATAGTTAAGGTCACATCAAACGTTCTCAAGCGGTTGGCCAATGATGGTACTTAAGAGAAGAAGGTTAGCAAAGCACGATGAAAATGTAGTGCATAGAAGACAATAGTTGCGCATTCCAGAGGGGATCAAGAGATATACTTTTGGTTGGTCAAGGCATCTCCCACCTCATGTTTGCCGCAAGCTGGGGAGCTACTGATCCAGATAAAATACAGGCTCAATAGTTAGAGATCTAGGAAGGTCCTAAAGGCAATGGGCGCAATGTCCTCATTGCGCATTCTGTCGCGCTAAACGCGGGGAAAACTTAAAGACTAAGGAAGACTATAGTTATTTGATAAAGTCGGTCGCGCATAAAAGTTAGTATAAATGAGACAGCTCCAACTTGCCACTACTCTAAAGAGACAGACTAGCATTTAGACTTGTTCATCAAGGAATAACTTAAAAGGTAACGACTTTGACAGAAGAACAGTCACCCTAAATAACCAATAAGAAGAGATGCCGCCCAAAAAAGACAGCACATAATGCACTATAAATATAGAGGATACAAGCCCACGTATACACATCTCTCTCCATTACGAACAATACACAGCTTTCATTGATATTGACTTAAGCGTGGAAGTGTCTTTACAGGTACCACACCCAGTCACTCCATTGCGCCAAAATTACAACATAGACACTTCAAGGAGAAGCCCATCCCACCATAACGTCAGACTATCTTACAACAACCTTGAGGCCCACAACCTTGTGTGTGTTTTAACTCATCCTATGTTAGACTAGAGTGATCAAGTGGTAATATAGTTTTGTGCCTCTTCTCCAAAACTCAAGCTAAAGCTACACAACAAAGGCAAACTACTGCTTCGTATACCGCGGAATCGGAATTTATGATGAAATCTGTTTATTAATTTGCAACCATATTTTCCTAACTATATAAGTTGTTCAAATATGATTACTTAGAAAATAGATGTAATTTTTTTTACTATTTATGTTATCTTCCAACAATTTCGTGTATATTGACCGTTTTATCTTTTTAGTGCGGTTTAAAAAATATTGAACAATCCACTAGTTCAATTCGGTGAAAGTCAAATAATTTATATCAAAGCCTAAAAAAATTATATAAATATTTAGGAGACTAAATACAATTAAGAGACTAGATATCACGTTCTATTGTAGAAAGCTAAAGTAATAATCTAGAATTGAGATAATAGTTTACTCTGAGAAATATTATCACTTAAATAATTCTGTCATTCCCTTTAGCAAATAAATCAAAGGACTTGACACACCCAAAACTTGTTGGTCTGATGCAACTAGATCCCAGATTTAACCTGCATATAGGGTAGTGAGTTTAATTCCTCCGAGGAAGAATAGAGAAACTCAAACTCCAAAACCGATTCAGCCACCGTAAGGATCGGAGAGAAAAAATAAAGTCATGTCTGGCCACGTTGGTTTATATTTGCTCCGGAATAAAAACGAGGAGCCGAATTGATACCCAAGGAACTAAACAAGCACCAAACCCAAAGACATGGCACACATCCAAAAGGTTGTTGCCACTTTTCCATTTAGCTCAGGCTTAATTACAAGGCAGAAATAAAGTAAAGCAAAACGAAGCAAGAATAAAATTGAAAGCAACTATGTAATTAGAAGGGAAAATACTACTTAAAGAGTTGCTTTCAATATTTGACACACATTAATTAAACAGCATCCCTTCAGCACAGTTGACAAAGACAACAAAACAATTCTGAAGTCATGGAGATGGAAATATGAAGCTTTTTGGGGCATTCCCCTATATGTTCTTGAATTCAGAAGGATCCACAAAGCATTACACACTATATATTGCATACTGCAAATGCAATATGATCCGACATCTATGATCTGGATGCTAAAAGTAGGTACCTTCTGGAGGCTGGACAAGCTTCCGGTTATGAGGAGCTGCCATTTCCTTCTTCAGCTGGGTCAGTATATCCTCCATGGTGTACTCTCTTTGCCAATTTGCAAGAAGACCAAATTTCTTTGGTTCAACCTGTTTCATTTACAACTCTATAAATCTTGCTACACAAATAATCTTTTCTGAAGTTTGCAAAATGAACTGGATTTCATGTTATCATAATTATAAGAAATGTGATGGGATGGTGAGGAGGCAACCCTGTACTTTAGCATAAAGAAAGAATGAAATATATATTACATTATTCCCTTCCCAAAAACCCACATCAATCTTGATTACATCCCTGACATACGACTCAAATTTATCACCAATTTAAAAATCAAAGGAGAAACTACAGTTAGCACAGTTAATATAACTGACAACAACATTAACTGCACACAAAAATTTAGATGGTGAAAAATTATAAATAATACCACTCCAGTTTCATGATTAACACAAGTCATATTGATCCGTGAATGAAACCGAACACTTGGGGGCTTTTCTGGGTAGTCTTTATCACAAAACAGCTTCAGTTGATAAATTCTTCCTTCATGTACAGTCTGACAGAGAAAAAGTAAAAGAGAAAGAACACAATTATAGGACCAGCAAGAAGCCTGTTAACTACACACAAAACGAAAGCAAGTACATTGTACAGAAAAGATATAATTAGGCCATACTTTCAAATTTCATGATAGACCAATAATTCATACTCCACTCACTCTTCTTTACCAGGGGAGCAAATATGCTACATCAACAAGTCATGCAAATGATCCAACAGACAATTGAAAAGGCATATATATTCTATATTAAAGAAATCCAAAAAATAATCCATTATAACCATAAGAAAAATTACAGAATTGTAATAACACTTCTATTTATAATCAAATATCTCTCAATATTATGCTCACTACAGTTGTAGAATGATAGACTCTGTGTGTGTACAAATACATAGAAGTTTATGCTCTCGAGCATCTACTAAATTCTTTAAATCTGGACAAGAACTTGAAAACCATAGTAATGTACACAGACGAGTATGTTAGACAAAACATAACGTGACATGCTCTGTTGCCATGAGCAGAAGGTACGGACTTCCCTTTTAGAATGTCTAGCTTCCACACATATACTGGTTCTGATAAATTAAGCCAGTTGCTGCATGTGAATTTACTTGTTAAGATAAAAAAAGCTGATTTCACACAGACATAAATAAAAATGAACTATAGTTTGGGATAAAGGTGATGTTGATGTTAATACATAAAAATGAATGTAGAGCAGTAACAGAAGTATTTACATTATGGGGGCCAATAACGGTGCCAGTCCATGAGCGCATGTAAATGTCATCACCATCATCCATTCCATAGCTAACTGTGCCATCCCCAATCCCTTTTTCTCCCCGTTCAAGTTCCTCCAGCAATCTGAAGTTCCTTGGAACTACATTGAAGTGTAAATACATTTAACAACACACACTAACAATTTTAAAATGAGTTAAAAATAACCGTTTTTTATTTGAAGAACGCCATGTAAGTAGCCATTGTACAGTTCATGCATGTCAACAACGGCTACATATATTAGTACAATCCTTTCTCTAAATTTTAGCCGTGCCAATTCAAAGTCCTAAAGATAAGGACCAGAACAAGTGTTACCATATTGAACCTTAATTTCATTTTTTAAACGTTTAAAATCCTTATCCAAGAATTATAAGGGCATGATTGGCTAATACAACAGATAGAGGCACCTAGAAATTAGAATGAACTTCAGATTTGCATTCTCTTTTTTTTTTCTTTTTTTTTGTATTTGATTTGCATTGTCTTTTAGGATAAAAGTATGTCATAAACAAAACATTAGCTGGCAACAAGGACCATCAGAAGTGCTAATATAAAAATACATCAGGTGACAACGATTTTATTTTCTTCCTTTGTACTAACAGATATATGTTCAACTTAAATCTCTTCGGACTTCAACATCCATGCATTTTCTTATAGGACACATTGAGTATTTAACTCAACAGGCTCGATATAAGAATGCTTTTGGCACAAATATGTGTATCACTACCATTTTCTTGTAACAAGGAGTGACTATCACTTAAACGCATCACCATCCATCCACGAATTAAATTCAAAAAATATGTATCACTTCAGAGTCAAAACACACTTGTCCTCGTGTAGGCTTAAATTTCAACGCATAAAGTTTAACAAATATCATACAGAATCATGGTTTCAGCAGAAAAATCATACCAACGAATTACCATTAAAAATAGCAATAATGAAATATACACATTTCAGAGAAACATACCAATCCACAAAAACTGCAAAAACCTTCCCGAGTTAGCCATGATTAATAATAATAAACTCAAGGAAAAAAATTAATATTTCAATAAAACGCACTCATAAAATACCCAAAACCATTATTCATCAAAAATTCATAAACCAAAAAATCACGGTAGGAAACTGCAGTCATCGATCCATAATTCCACGGGGATAAAATGGAACAAACAGAAAACCCCCCAAAATAAAAATAAACAAATGAATAATTTCAAGTAAATAAATTAAAAAAAGCGTGCATAGAATGCTTTAGGTCAACGGCAACAATCAAAGAACAAAATCTATGGACCCAGAAAAAAAAATTCCCAAAAGAAAAAAAAAACTAGGGAAAACAAAACGACGTCGGCGAAAAGCGTTGAGAAGAAGAATGAGATTGGTTAGGAGCTCACCCACGACACTGGATCCTCCTGAGCCAAGCGTCATGGATGGGTTAGCAGAGGTTTTCGTGAGGTGGGTGTTGCGGATCTGATCAAAAAAATCGAAATTTGTTGAGAACGAAGAGCAAAGAGGCACACCGAGAGAAAGGAGAATCTGGTTAATGGAAGGAGACGAATGCGAGTATGGGAATAAAGAAAGAAAATGAGGGCAGAGAGAGAAATGGCAAAGGCTGAAGATCTCCACAATTACCAATGGCCCCTTTTATTTATGGACCAAAGGGCCCATAATGTTTCAGCCCACTCTTTCTTTTGTGATTTACAATTTTTCTAATCCAAGAAGGAAAAAAAAAAAAAAAAACTTGTATTTCAGGATGAATAAATGAAAAATGAGTACTATTTTTTCAGTGGGGAACACCAATTAAAAATGGAGATAGAATGTGAAAGTGAGATAAAAAAAAGAAAAAAGAAAAAAAATCTAAGTGGTAAAATTTGAATGAAAGTCGCACATGCGATGATGGTATCAAAAGTTTGCTCCTACGGAGGGTAAGAAAATTATTTAAATAAAGAAAGTGGGAAGAGTGGGGATCCCAATAAAAATTAAGGGAAAAGTGTCTATCATTTAAAATTACACAACTTACATCCTTTCACTCTCACAAAGAGGTGAGACCCACACTTTTATTTTTTTTTGTCAACTCTCTCTCCTCCTTTATCTATCTCTTTCTCTCTCTTAAAATGACACAACTTTACATCCTTTAAAATTATACACACTTTTCCCAAAAATTAAAAACTACTCGTGAAGTCTACTTTAAAGCTTTGTTTAGTAAGCTTTTAAAAGCTTTGTTTAGTAAGCTTTTAAGGGTGTAAAGGAAATAAAATGATTTTGGAGATAAATTTCATCCCTTTATTTGTAATGCATGGAAAAAAAAATTTAGCAACATTACTTTTAAGGAAAAAGACTTCTCATGTAACAGAAAAGTCTTGATCTCCTCCACCGAAATATCAAATGGCGTGTTTTATTTTTATTTCTTTAATATGGGTCCCATCATTAAGTGTGTGTGCTAGAAAGTTGAAATCTCTCTCTACCACAAGAGAGATATAAAATCCTTATTTTACTTTACCAAAAAAAAAGTCCTTATTTTATGAGGAAGATTATACTTACAATTTTTTTTTACAACCATATCTTAACACCGTTGATTTTCGTAAATCAACGGTTATCATTTATTGTGAATTAATAATTAATTAATGAATTTAATTTGTGAAAATCATAACCGTTGATTGGCGGAAATCAACGATGTTAAGATATGATTGTAAGGGGTTGTAAAAGAAAAATGTTGTAAGTATAACATTCTTCTATTTTTATAGCTATTGTCATTTCTCATCTTTTCTCTTTCAAAATGAAAAGAAAAAAAGGAAAAAGAAATAATTTTTATTCATTTACATGCAATTTTATTCTTTTTATTTATAAAACCAAACAAAAGAAAGAGAACATTTATTCTTATCCGTTAAAGCTAGGGTATAAATGGGAGTGGATTATCTCATGTTAAAATTTTATAAGATCTGCTCATATAAAAAAAATTGTTTATCTCTCTATTTACATGAATTAAATAGGTATAATTCAATTATCATTAATGAAGAGAGAAATAAATACAAAAATTTTAATGTAAAATTTTGACGTAAAAACATCCATTCCCGATGTAAATATGTTAAGTCAGGTTTTTTTTTTTTGGTCTATTGAATCTAGACATATCTAAAATATTGAGTTTTCCACAGCCTATTAGTCTTACCAATATTAAATTATTGACATGATCGGTCCTAATTTTAAAAATAAAAGGTTATGAGGCCTTATAGGCTTATTTGCCATTCGAAGGAGGAAAAAGGGAAATAATGAGATAAAAAATAATAATAATAAGTGACGACAAAAGATTGTCATTATTTTTTCGTTCTCAAACTTACAAATTAAAAACCTACATAATCTAATCCAACTTGATCAGCCATTTGTCCTTAGTTATGCCTTCAACGATATGAATTTGAAAATCTAAAGTGCATAGAAATTAAATATAACATCTAATTGATGATTCAGCAATACATAAAATCATTACCGTATTTGCTTCAAAATAGAATTATACAGGCCCTAAATCATCCAATAAAGTTAGCCATGTATTCCACTCCCTCAACTTTTAATGAGATTGAATAATCATTAAAAGCAAAGGCAGCATGAAATACTTACGAGTCAAAATGACATTGACCTTTTAATTCTCAACTGATTTATTCGATCAGCATAGAACAAAACCCAAAAAAAAAAAAAAAAAACAAACAAACAATATGAAGCTAAGTTAATGAATCTGGATTTCAAAAGGATTTTCACGAGAAACATGGACCCTTTTTTTTTTTTTTTTGATAACAACATGGACCCTTTTAACAAACAAAGGAAAGTGAGAAAAAATAAGAGAAAAAGAACCGTAGCTTGCCTAACAAATGAGCTCCAACCAAATGAAGAAAGGAAATGAGACTGGTAATCAATCTTCATAATGTAAGTCTAGTTTGACAATCTTCAAAAAGCCAAAAATGAACCATTAGTAAGAAATAATATGCCAAATTAAAATACACGAATATGAAACAAGAGAGAAATAAAAGGAGGAGGGAGTGAGAGAACAAACAATATAAAGGATGGGTGAATTTTATGAAAGGTATGGAGGGAGATTGATAAAAGGCGATCTCTCGGAGATGAAGGCAATGCATTTAGATGGAGGGTTTAAAATTGGAGAAGAGGAATAATGAGAGAAAAAGATTAAAGTATGCTGCTGAAAAAAATATTGAGACTAGGGTTTGAAAAAATAAAGAGCCTAAAATATTATTTCATTTAAAACTAAGCAAAATTGCATAAAATCAACCTGTTTTTAGTGTTTTTTTTTTTAAATCACCCTAAAATTGAAATAATTAAAACCCCACTACATAATAAAATTACAACAACTAAACAATAAAGGAAAAAGCAGTACAATGAACATAATAATGTTTCAACCCACAATACACATTAATTAAATAAAAAAATTATAGATTGAAATTAGTGAGAGAAAATAAAGTCAGGATTGGGAATTTATTTGGTGAGAGACAGATAAATAAGAAGGCATTTGTTCTGACCAGCTTACAAAGGTCCAGCTCGATGGGCCAAATATCAAAAGGCCCAATGAGGCCCTTCTAGATGATACCCCATGGGTAAGCATTGGAGTCTCACCACATGTGATTCCCCTCTCTTTGCACAGTTCACCATCGTGCACACACAATGGTGAGACAACGATTCGCTGCAATAATGGAGGTAATGACTAATGGATTTGGCTCACTTTTTCTTTTTGTCTCTCTCTCTCATTATTAAGGAATATTCACTCCCCTATATAAACTCCTCCTCTCTAATAGAAGAGACACCTGATTATATCACATTTATAAGTTGTTACTCTGTTAGATTTTAAAGCCACTGTAGCCTACACATCACCCCCTCTTCACAACCATCTGTGCGATAGCATTTGCGATGACTATCCTTGAGCTTTGGTCTATGCCATCGCTTCTTTGAGCACCTTCATATTGACATACTACATCCCTTAAGGGATACATACCTAACTCTTAATCCATAACAGTTCAGCATTTATGTGCTATAGTTAGGAAACAGGGATGGAGTTCTTATTTATTTATTTATACGCCTCCTTGTGCTGCTATGTGTTATGCATGTTTATTGTGGTAAAATTCTAAAGAGTTTATATACTAACCCTAATAATTAAATTATGAATTTGTAAGTTGATTAAGAATTTAATTATGACTAAGATAGATTAATTAGATAAGAGGTCTAATTATGCGAAATAAAGTCACTTTTGGGAAAAATTGCAAATAATAGAAGTTTTGGGGTAAAAATGCAATTAAGCAAAAGTTGATTTGACTTTTTTGGCTAAAGTTGATTTAAGACTTGAGCAAGATATTTTGGTGAATGTTAAAACCATGTTATATGGTCTAATTCATGGATTAAAAAGAGGATTAGAATTAATTAGATGAAGGGATGAATGAGTCATTAATCAAATTGTTGCTTTGACTTTTTTGGCTAAAGTTGATTTAAGACTTGAGCAAGATATTTTTCTAAGTTTCATCATCACTTTCGTTGGCCTTCTTCCCCCCAAAATTGCCTCACCATTGTCGCTCCACAAGAAAAACTGACTTGAGTTCTAGTCACCAAAATGACTTGTGTTTGTCATGAAAGTTGATCCCCTCCTCATTTAGAGTAAAGCCCATCAAACAAATAAGCTAGGGAAGCCTTGAGTAAAAACTCCAAGTGAAAGTGGCACCGTTATTGAGTTCTTGAGCTTGGAGGATTGTATGGTCTTCTTGAAGTTTGGAGACTGCTCTTTGCACTATTGTGTGGAGTCTTGAGGTAAGGAACTATCTCATTTCTTAAGCTTTCATGAAGTATGAGTAATATAGGTTTCCTTCAGAAAATTTGAAATATGGTGAGTTCTTTAGTTGAAATAAACATTAATGCCTTTGGAAGAAATGTTGAGGAATGATATTTAATGGTGGAAAATGGATGAAACCATCATTTAGCAGACTTTTAAAACTTAGGTTTTTGGAAAATTTATGAATTCTTGTTATTCATGAATGATGGTTGTGTTCATTTGGTTTAAAGGGTTAAATCAAGTGAGCTTTTGGTAGATAACCAACCCTTGGATCAAGCAATGGAGCATGATCTTGAATCTTGGATGAATCAAGATTAGGGTAAGTCATCAAGTTTGAGTTTGACAATGTTGTTCTCGTTAGCTTTGCATTGATATGTAATGTGAATAATGGATTGATTGCATTTTCACCTTGTAATAGGTGGTACCAATAGGAAAAACTAATGAGGACTTGGTATTGTTGGCATTTTGATTACAAAGGGAACTTGGAAAGAAATTCTATTGGAGGTAAATTTTCAAACCTTGAGATTTATCCCTTGTATGTTCTACCATACTATAAGGGAGTAAGATTTTTATAGGTGGTGTATATTGCATGGAGATGTGATATAATGTATGTTATGTGTATATGATTTGTTTGATGCATAATGGTGTGAAACCTGGTTGTTATATAAAAGGTGAGATATCTTGTTGTTGATATAAAAGGTGAGATGCCTTGTTGTTGTTATATCAGAGGTGAGATACTTTGTTTGATACATAAGAGTGGTGTTGCTTTTATGTGATACGTAAGAGTTGTGTTGCTTTTGTGTGATGCATAAGAGTTGTGTTGCTTTGGTGTGATATATAAGAGTTGTGTTACTTTGGCTTGATGCATAAGAGTTGAATTGTTTTGAGTGTGTTGCATACTTGATTGGATCCTGGTCCAAGAGATTGTTTATATTTATTTGTTTAATGTCTAAAAGGGGAGATGCCTTTCAAAAGTGTTTTGGAAAGAAAATCCCACTCTTGCAAATTATAATATGAAATTTCCTTGGAACCAGAGTTACGTGGATGCAATTCCAAGTGGTTAACACCTGAGAAGAGGTGATCTCGATAGGACTCTTCTTGGAAGTTTTATATGAGCATTCTGGTGATGGTTGATGGGCCAGAGGAATTACTTGATTGAGATTCATAGACATTTGCATTGACATATATATTGTATCATATATATTTTACTGCTTTTAAACCTGAAATGAACTTAGGGTGAAGGACTCCTCCAAGGATCTATAGTTTACTGAGGTTGTTATCTCACCCCGTGGGAGATCATATTTTAGGTACAAACACTAGAGGAGTTGGACCTTCCCTTGGCAAGAGGCTTAGTTAGGGAATTTATGGCTTGTATCTTCATTTTGGACCTTTGGATAGGGAATCATGATAGGCTTTGTATAGTGGTTCATTTGCATAGCTAACTATGTGTATTCCTATTACGAAGGGAGCCAACAAGCTTGTTGTGTAATTTTGATATCATGATTTGTGCGAAAGAATATGTATGTATGTCTTTTTGTAACCTTACTTTGAGCATATTTTGTTGTAATTGGACTTAAAACATACAATGAGTTTGTAATATAACATTATAATGTTTATTTAGATATGCAAAGATGTGAAAAGAATAGCCTAAGCAATGGATTGCTAGGTGTTATCAAATATACAATGTTGTATGAAGATGTAAAATTAGCATAGACAATATTGATGTTTCAATGGAGAGATTATGTATTGTATATGAATCATGGAAAGATTATGCATTGGATATGTTTATTAGGTGCAAAAATGTGAGTTTTCCACTTGAGAGTGGCCTAGACTCTATTGGAGAAGTTCTAGGCTTGAAATTTTGAGTTGCCTCTGTTCCGCGGCACTCATGCTGCCATAGTGGCGCTGTAAAACAGTGGCAAACAGGTCCTTGGCACTTCTAGCGCCAAGGTTGGCGCTCTTGGCGCTGGGGTGATGCATTTGGGGCCGCAAAACAGTAGCAAATCTGCTTCATGGCGATCCCAACGCTGAGTTGGCGCTACCAGCGCTAGCCTACTATTGTCTTTAGTATCGTTTAGTAAAACGAGCATATCTTGAGTTATCGAGTGGGGTTTGGACCTATGTGAAAAAAACACATGACTCTATAATTGTATAAATATCAAAATCACTGGATAGGTGGATTAATCCCAATTTAATTTTAAAGTTGCTGCCCTATTTTCGGAAGTTTGGCTTGAAGCAGTTAGCTTACAACATACTTATCTTGAATTATACAAATCCAATTGAGGCTTATAATAGGTCATTGAAAATGTTAAGGTGTCTAGTTTAACATAGTAAAATATGAAAATAAATGGTAAGGTGATATAGTACCGATTTTAAAAAGGGTGAGCATAATTTAATGCCAAACATACCAATAAAGTTAGTTTCTTTGGATTATTCTTCAAGGAAAGGACATATGGACTCTATTGTGCTAGTAATTGGTTTTTTATGGGTATGAGACCGTATGAGAGATATATAATCTCTCCTATCAGGATTTAGATTGCTTACTCATAATTTGGAAGGCCTAAATCCACTTCTAACGTGTTGTGGTGCCTTGATAAATATTAATAGACCTTAGGAAGATTAGTTTAACTACTCTCCACATAATTGAAGGTCTCAAAGTAATTAATCATACCTTAGGCAAGGGTGTAGCTTAAGGATATGTTAATAGTAGCACTACAGTAAAAAAAGGATTCAATGGGGATTTATTTTATGCTTGGCATCCGTTCAAACCACCGCCAAAAAATTCCGTGTCATTTTTAAAACCGACATTGAATTTGCCGCCATTAAATAATTCGGTTTTCTAAAATCGACGGAATAACCACCGTGGATTCCAAAACGCCTTTGTCTCATACAAAACCGCCATAGAATAAATTGATTAAATAAAATAATAATATTTGCAGTGGCAGTTTCGAATCGCCTTTTAAAGATACAACTTCTACAATTTAGATTAAACGGTCGCATTTGTTTTATATTGTATTTATTAATATTTAATTCCATCAATATTATATCCAAAAATTCATGTAAAATAAAATTTAATCCCAAAATAAAAACAAATAATAATAACAATAGGTAAAATCATTACTTGGCCAACATAAATTGATGAAATATTTCATTTTAATATTACGGTCAGTAGAAAATAAGTTCTCACAATATTAGGAAGATGAATTGTCATAACATGTTTCAGACATTATACATCATAATTGTCATAAACTTAAAAGAAAGGCAAATAAAGAGATCCTCTTTATTTGGAGAGTGAAGTGTCAAATCCAAAACAGAATGATACAATTCTGCCATTGTGAAAGCGCAAAATGTAGAATCCACGAAACACTGATTCCATGGGAAGAGGAGGTATCCTTGTATCTAGCTTGGTTGACATAATCACAGTCCTTCACAACTCAAGAACAATCAACAGATAAAAAACAAAAAACTTCTTCAAGCCTTAACATTTTTTCCTCCAAGTTCCAGTCATATCATAATAAACAGCAAACCATTAAAAACAAAAACTACTCATTGGTAAGAGACATTACCTAACTTCAGCTGATAGGATCAACTTTTTCTGCTTCATAGCCTACAATTTCATTCATGGCCTCTGTTTCCTGAACATACAAAAAATATCATGAAAACAATTTTTACAAAAAACTTTTACAATAACTCAAACAAGACTATCATGAGAAAATAGACAAACAAATACACTGACGAAATTATTTTGACAAAAATTGGCAAGAGTGAGCTTCCACACCTTAAAAAAAAGTTGATCCTCTCAGCTGAAGTTAGGTAATTATTTTGACAAAACTTACATATACATCTTCTTCATGAGATCAGGGAAGAATAGAGAAACAAACAAGCCAAGAACCTACAACAACTAAAGGTAAAAAAAGGGCAAATAGAGAGAAAGAAGAAGGTAGGTGTGATAGGTTATGGAACAAAAGGTGAAAGAAAGAAATAGAGAGAGGAAAAGAGGCACACGAAAGAGAGAAAGAGGGGAAGAGGTAAGAAGGTTCTCGCTTTCCTGTTTCCTCTGTAAAACTCTGACCAAAATAAGGAACCCCAAAAAGCCCACAACTCAGGGATCCATAGAAGACTTAGAGCCTGTTTGGATCCTCTTATTTTTAAGCTAGAAGCTACTTATAAGCTAAAGCTAACAAAAAGAGCTTAAAAAAAGAAGCTAAAAGCTGTTTGAAAATTACATAAAAATTTTAGCTTAATATTTACTTAAAAGCACATATTTCAATAAGATTATCTCTCTCTATCTTTATCTCTCTTCATTCTAAAAGAAACACACAATTCAAGAAAAACCGAAAGAGCTTAAAAAAAGCTCTTCCTAGGAGCTTTTAGTTTTCATCTTTTTTCTTCATTATAAAAAAAGAGCTTTTCATTATAAGAGCTTTTCCCAAAATCTGTTTGGCCTAGCTTATGCTTATAAGTAGCTTCTAGCTTAAAAAAAGAGGATCCAAACAGGCACTTAAGGCTGGAGAGAAAGGACCAGGGATATAAGTCATAGAACAATGAAACCATTTTACTAGGCCACAACATTGGGAACACAAGTGACCTTATCTCCACCGTGGCTGTAGCCAATCACAAAGGATAGAATGAGATTCTTGTCTCCCCACCTACCAATAGAGATTTTTAATATTTTATAAATATATATATATATATATATATATATATATATATATATATATATATAAAGAGTGAGAAAGATACAATTTAGAATACTATGAACAGAGAAATCTAGCTAGAACAATTAAAAACAAATGGAAATTCACATGATAAATTTTTTTAAATTTTGAATACTACAATTGTTTTAAAACATGAAACTCCTAAAAAGAATATGGCATTGAATAAGTGTAAGGAAACGATGCATTAAAAAGTTTAGAGTACCAATTTACCAACAAATAAATAGATTGAAAAATAAAAAATAAATAAGAGATAAATAAATAAGTGCAACTTGATAAATACCTACTTTATATCTTAATAGTTGTTTCTGTGTTGATGTGAGTCATGTGACAATTGATTTCATTATTTTATTATTTTAGTAATTTTTTCAGTTTTGAATTATTTTATTATTATTTTTTTAAAATAACGTTCAAATGTTCAAAATGCCAACGTTCCTACACCCAACTTTTACCATGGGGAACAAATGCTATGCTTTGACCAAATTAACTATTCAGAAATGTATACACTATCTAGTAAATTTCCAAGACACTCTGACAACTTTTTTTTCTGCTTGTTCTTGCTTAGGATTTTGTTCTCGCCTTAACTCTATTAATAATGTTGGGGACCAGGGGTTTACTAAATTTTATCAAAAGAAAACACTAGTTGCCCCGTTAATTGAATTCCGTCTTTAAAGTCCTGGTTTACTAAAATTTGAGACCACAATTTTCCAAAGAACCATATAAGGATTCTAAAGCGATGACTCTTTCCAAGATGCCAATGTACAGAACATGAGGACCAACTTTACCCTCGATGTACCGTAAGTGGGATTGATAGACCAAAATTTCATGTTGATGGAGAAGTAAGACTTGTCAAAATTAGAAGGAATCCAAAATGTGTTACCAATATAGTCCTTGGCCTCAAGCTTTGCTCTTATCTCAGAAGCAGAAGTTTTGTCTCCCTCAAGCAGAAGAACCTTGAGTCCCTTGGGAAAATCTTTCCATTCTTGTAAATCATTAGGGTGCTGACCATAACTGGCTTGGTATTGTTTCTTAGTTCCCCACAGAAAGTAAGAGATCAATATTGCTTATCAACATCCAATTTGTTCTGCAAAATCCATGAGATCACAAGCTTGATTCAGTAAGCTAGACTTCAATAATAAAAATTACAGGAATTGAAAAACAAAACAAGTAGAAACTCCATTGCATACGTAAATTTGTTTAAATGGTTAAAAAAACTTCCAAATAGCTAGCAGATAGTGCAGAACACTGGCATGGCATCTAAAGATTAACCCCAAAATTAGGTTCACATCAACACTGACATGACCACTGATCATCAATGATACAGTTGGTAAATCACAAAACAGATTCCCACTAATATTTAGGAAACTTTCTATGCAAAACAAAATCAAAAGTCTTTCTTTTGTAGTGTAAAGATCTCATTTGCTGATCATGGCATTTTGATAGAACTGCAAACTTTAACTGTGAATATGTGATAAGAAGGAAACTTTAACTGTAAATGTACCACATTAGGACATTTCATCGAACACCTAAATTGCAAGAGAAATAAAGGATAACAAAATTACCTGAAATGGTATAGATGGTAGATTTTCAATTTCGAAAATTTTTGGATTAAAAGATCACTTGAAGGTGTTCACATGAAGTGGGAAAGAATAGTTTCAAAATGTCGATTACATTCTAACCTTGTTACTCTTCAAATCTGAAAATCTTCCGATTACATTCTAACCTAGCGAAGAAGATGAAGAAAGAAAATTCAGAAAGAAGATGAAGAAAGAAAATTCCCACAGTGGTAGAGACAGCAGAAGCATGCAATATCAAAATGATGCCAATGAAGGTTCAGTCCTCATAATTTGATTGTTGCGAAAAAGAAAACGGGATACATAGCGTCATAAGAGAGGGGAAAAAATTAAATAGCTTACGAGTATTATTATTCGTTAGAATTGGGGTCGATTTTTTAAACAGCCATTAAGACACCGCCATTGAATCCCGTTTTTACTGTAGTGTAGTATTATAAATGAATGGAGTAATTAAATGGATCAAGAATAAAATAATACTGATACATGACAATGTTTAAGGAAGGAAAAAGTTAGTTCACATATTTAGTTAGGTGCAATTGTGACTCTTGTAATATAGTCTTCCGCTTAATTAGATAAATATGTTGCGCTTTATACCATAGGTAATGTTAACAAATCGATCCGGAACAAAGAGTTACAGTTTATCTGAAGGACAATCAATGGAAATGAAATATTAAAAGTGTAGTTGCCAGTGGTTGAGGTGAAAGGCTGTGATACATGCCTGTGTGGTAGACTATGGTAGAATGACCTCTAAGATCATCTATTTTTCTTGTGTATAAAGGAGCGTAAAAACTCTCAAAGCTTGACAATATCATGATTTTATAAGAGTTCTTGCTTATAATTCAAAACTAGGAGTTGCATTTTTGATTTACTATTTTTTTAAGATTTTAAGGAATTTTTGTATATTTTTTACCAAAAATTTGTTATTTTATGAGATTTAGGATTTTATGATAGAAGAAAGTATAAAAAACAACAACTTAATTACAAACAAAGGTCAAAGTATTTTGCACCTTTAATTATTGAATCTCCACCTTATATGGTGTTTCATTCTCAATGAACATTGTACTTTTTTTTTCAATAGTTTTTATAATATGGTTAGGATAATAAAATCTATAAGCTTCTTAGAGTCAATTTGGTACATTTAGGGGGCGTTTGATACAAGAGAATTTTTTTTACTAGGAAAATGTAATTACTAGAGATCTGCAGGGAAAGTGAGTTAGGTATGAAAGTTAAAAAAAAGTTGTTTGGTTGGGCAAAATATTACCGGGAAAATTGGGTGAGATATCCTGAATCTATGTTTGGTTGAAGATAAAATATTGATGGGAAACCAGGTTGAAATTACAAACTAACCCTTTACAATATTTTAATGAATCTATTAACTGGATGATCCCCAACTCATTATTTCAATTGTTCATGCGAGTTCTACCAATTTCCAGGTGAATAACAGAGAAGTAGATCTAGAAAGGAATGGAATTGACGAGAGGTTTGTCTGCTACACAACAGTAAATCCTTTTCATGTTAGGCTTCTTAAGCATGACAAATGACGGGAGGATGCACAACTTCATTTGCCAAAAAAGAGGGGCAAGTCTCCGACAAAAAAAGGTCCATAGAAGGTGACAAGAACAAAACTGGAAGAGCAAAGTCTCCCTCCCCTAGCTCATCTTCTAGGAAATATAGACAAACAGGGTTGTCACCAGCGGCAAATTGCAAGTT
Source organism: Gastrolobium bilobum (assembly GCF_033153095.1). Lineage (NCBI taxonomy): Eukaryota > Viridiplantae > Streptophyta > Magnoliopsida > Fabales > Fabaceae > Gastrolobium > Gastrolobium bilobum. The sequence goes on along the minus strand of NW_026895174.1, from coordinate 69,468 downwards.
TTCTGTGAAGCTTGGAAAGGCGAGTGCCATAAAGTTCTCTCCTAAAGCCAAGAGAAGGCGTAGATCTCAGTATGTCGAACCAGTTAACTTACATTCAACAGAGTTACAAGAGGGTAGTTTTGGCCGCTATTATGTCAAAAAAATTCATTTACCTAGTGAAATACCACCTTGGAAGTGGGATTTGAACACCATCCATTTTGACCAATTTTACATACAATCTTCAATGGCTGGGGAAATAGGTTAGTTAGTAAATTTTTTTGATATCCTGTACCAAACATAGACAACACACAATCCCAATCTCAGATGCCTAGCTATATTTGAAGAAATCTCCTACCAAACACAACCTTAGTGCCTGTTTGGGAAGTTTTTTATTTTTATTTTTTTATTTTATCTTATCTTCTTCTTATAAGGAGAAACTAGATCAAATAAGTTTTACAAAAGCTCTTATGATAAAAAGAATTTTTTTTTAATAAAGAAAAAAGTCAAAAACCAAAAGCTCTTAGTAAATTTTTTTTAAGTTGTATCAGTTTATTTTTAATTTGAGCTTTTAAGTAACTTTTAAGCTAAATTTTTTATATAATCTTCAAAATACTTTTATTTTTATTTTTAAAACTTTTTTTAACTTTAATTTAAGAGTAGCTTATAACTTAAAAAAAGATGTCAAAGAGGCACTTAAACATAAAAGGAAAAATGCTAAACATAGCATAACTTTTAAACAAATAATTATTATTTTAAACAATATTCCCCTTTTTTTTGTTATTTGTTTTGTGATATGCGAACATTTGTTTCATATTTTTACCATCTTCAAAGGGAAGTTTAGCTAAGAACAAAAAAAAAAATTGCTTTTGGGAAAGAAATATTTATCCAATTGGACATTTAGTTATTAAATAATACTTTTTACAGAAATCCCAGTGCCTAAAAAAAGAAATTTTGCATAAAAATTATATAAAATACTCATTTCTCTAAAACATTTTCTAGGCAAACGCATAGTTTGAAAGAAATAATATTTGGTAGGGAGAGGCTTACCAAAAAAAAAAATTGGTAGGGAAAGTTTTATACTATTGAGAGTCTGCATGTTTTAAATTGGATAACTTAGGTAATTAATAAATTGATGGAAAAATTTAAAAAGAAGAAAGAAATCATTCTTAAGGCACAACTTTAAAATATAATATTCATCCAATCTCGAGGGTTGACTCAAGTGGCAATATGAGTCACAAGAAAGACAAATTGCCAAAAGAGCATGAGCTAGAATCATGGAAAGGATTTTACACTTAGAACTGAATAATTATTACGTTGCTTAACTCGAGATTAATCCAATGCTTATGGGAGCTCCTTCCTATGCCCAAATTATGGAAATACAGATAACTTAACTCACTTTCCTCAAAAGGATAATTAAGGTCATAAAATAAAAAAATATTAATCCCCTCAAGTCAATGTGAAATAGATAATTATAATGTAAACATTTATAAATAAAATAAATTATAATTAGTGATAAAAATAATGCAAACTAGAATGAGGGCACGTGAGTAGTGAGTAGAAGCATATTTGGATCTTCTTTTTTTAAGTTTATTTTTTTTTTATAAGAAAAAGTTAGGTCAAATAAGTTTTTATAAAAAAAATTATAATAAAAAAAGTCAAAAATCAAAAGCTCCTTGGAAGGAATTTTTTTAAGCTCTTATTAATTTTTAATTTGAGCTTTTAAGTTAAATTTTGTGTATTATCATCAAACATTTTTTTTTTAACTTTTTTTTTTAATTTTAACTTAAAAAGTTTAAAAAGAGAGAGTATCCACTAGTGTTATTTATGCGCGTGAAGAAGCAAAGGCGAAAAACGCAATTTTCGTAATCTGCACTCCAGCTCCAGCACAGCACTGTTTTGTGACTGATGCCATTCCTTCTCACTAGTGTTCTCGAAGTTTCCAGGTTGGTACCATTGCAGTGTTTTTTCGCACCTTCCCATTCAGATTTTGACGATTCCGTTGCTGCGTTCCGCTGACGCGATTCCGACTCAGTAAACAGAGTCGACTCGTGTTAACTTGGGGAGTTTCAAAGAGGAACAGAGCAGAGGCTCAAGTGCACCCCGGCGCTTCCAGAAGGTTCGCCTTATCATTCTTCTGCCACACCCTTCATAGTGTTAATCACCGCAATGAGTGAAACACTGAACTGTTTAATCAATAATCATCTTCATGCCTTGCAATTAGGGTTTTTTTGTTATTCTCTTTATTCATGCGTTTTACGTGTTCGATAAAATTCCTGTTCCAACGTTTCTTCTTAGTTTTTGTCATTATAAAGAATGAAGATGCTCTTTAAGTTTGTATCTGCTGAGATTTTGAAATTTGTTTTGATGTTAGTTTGCTTTGAATAAAATTTACTTTTGTCGTTTGTTTTAAATGTGGTCTTTGATCTTGTAATCCTGCAGATGTCACTGTATATTGGTAATCTGTCAGGACATGCTCGAAGAGATGAACTCGAGCGTGTTTTTCGTAGATTTGGACATTGTAATGTTCAGCTGAAAGGAGAAGGCTATGGCTTTGTAGTATTTGACTTCCCTCCGGATGCTGAAAAAGCTTTGAGAGCACTGAAAGGTAGAAATATATGTGGGGAACCGCTGACTCTAACATGGTCCAATAAACAGCCCAATACACAATTTCCGAGATTTGCTAGGGGTGATAGAAGAAGTACATATGAGTTGCACCATGCAAGGAATTCTGAGAGATTAGGCCATGCAAGAAGGAAAGCGGGTTTCAATGGATGGAGGAATCACAAGATGGGTAATGTTGAACGGGGTAAATCTGTTGAAGTGCCTGGTGAAGAGAGGAGATATCATCGAGATGATTTTAAAAATTATGTTGGGGAAGAAAAAGATTACAGGGGAGACTTTCCAGATGAAGGTGGTGGAGTTGTTCCTAACATGGAGGACTACGGCAGATGGGGTGAGCCAATTAATGACCCATCAATTGACAATGGGAATAAAAATGTTGTAGAATTTGATCGTTATGAACCTTATCATGGCCATGGCAGGAAGCAGGACAATGAAGATTATCATGTAGGTTACTCAGGTGGTTCTCCTGCAGCAAATTCCCAACAGAACATGGACAGAGCACAGATTGGCGAGGAAACCTCAAATCGTCCAAATGTCTCTAAATTCCGTCAAGGTTGTTATAGATGTGGTGATTTAGGTCATAAAATGCGAAATTGTCCGAAAGAACATTCTTCCCAGAGAAAATATAATAGGTTGGGTGTTGGGCAGAATAATAAAATAGACGAAAATCATAGAGTTGAGGATGAGAATAAATTTGGATGTGTTTCTTGGGTGAAGCAGCGGTCAAGTGGGGATGCTTTATCAAAGAGGCCTCAGAGAGATGAGCGGAGGGTGTCTGGTTCGCAACAATACCATGATCCATCGAGGAATGAGTCATCCTCTAGAACAAAGGAAACTGATAGGTATAAAAGAAAAGAGTATGGAGGGAAGAAGCAAAGCAGAAATGAAATAGAATCACCTAAAAGATCCAGGGCAAAGATATCAAGGCGGTTGGTCTCATCCTCTTTGCCTTCAAATTACTCTGCATCTCCTCCCTCACTCTCAAATTCTCAATCATCCAAGTCATTGCCTAGGTCTAGTTCCCATTCTAGATCAAGATCAGTGCCTTCTAGAGGTCATTCTTCATCTTCAAAGTTAAGGTCTTCCTCAAAATCTCAGTATTGTAGAGGCAAAAGTTTAACTTCTAGGAGATCAAGCTCCCCTACATCTTTGTCTGTATCACTCAATCAGTCTTTACCGTCATCTCCAAATAAAATCCAGTTGAATTCAAAAAGCTCATCCATTAATGATACTGCTCTTGAATATGAGGATCATTTGATTGCACAGGGACAACAGACTGGTGGTACAATGGAATGGGAGAATCTTCAATCCAAGGAGACAGGTATTGCTGTAAATGGAAAAGCTGCAGTATACGCCTCAGCGGTGGATGCCATGGAAAAGGACCAATATGTACAGGAGGAGAATACTGAAAATCATTTTCTTGTAGACCCATCTAATGGAGCAACAGATATAACTCAACCACTTGTTGCTGGGAATTTGCCTCCGAGGATAGTGAAGGAGACAGAGGGCTTTGGGCATTCTGGAACACTGATGATGGATGATATTCCAAAAGAAATTCAGAAGCCAGCTTCTGAAACTCATGTCAATCCCGGTTCTGGCCTTTCAACAATCATGTCCACAGAGGAAATGTGCATGGTTCTCAATAACTATGGCCTGGAACTGCCAAAAGATGATGAAAAAAATTTAACAATGGATGCCTTCTTTGGTTCTGCTCGCTTGTGGCCTTGGCATATTGTTTATTACCGTCGGTTGAAGAAGGGCCCAATTTCAACTGAGAACTATGCTAGGCGGGTTGCTCAGAATCAGGAATTTGGCATTGTTGATAAGTATGTAAGAAGCAGTAGTGGATGGGGAGAATTCAGTCTTGAGAAATCGTAATAGTTTATACTGCTATAAATGATGCACTGTTGGTAGATTTAACCTCATAGGAGCTCTTTATCTATGATATTTCTTCTTTTACACATGGCTCTCAATGGAATTCAGATGTGATTATTCGATAATGATTTTCTAAGAAGTTTGCCCAGGTAATTATGCATATCATACTATAACTCATCAAATTGCTTTGCCTTCTTGTAGTGTCTACTCAATTATAGTGCAGTGCCATCTAATAAATGATGACATTTATAACAATGGTAGTATGCTGAATGTTTGAATGATGGTATAGATTCTGGAATGACAGGGAGTCTACACTGTTTTAATTATTTTTCTGTTTGTTTTTTGTGCTTGCTTCAAGATGGGGAGAAGGAGCTAAAGGAGCTTCTTTATTGAGCTAATGTGCAAATTGCTGTTAACATTATAATGCTAGGGCTATCAGCTAGGAAGCATGGACATGACAGGTCATAACAAACAGCGCAAGTCTTAAAGTATAGGACATGATATGGCTGAACATTTTATATAAAAAAAAATTAATATATTATAATCATCAAATGACATATTCTGAACTTGAAAATATAAATTGGCAATATGAAGGTCATAAGTTCATCTTTATATACCATAATTATTAAAAATCAATAATTTATTCTATTTTCTTGATCCTCTATTTCAATTTCTTTTTAAATTTTTGTTGTCTTGGCAAGATACGTGATAAAGTATGGGTATTAAGTGGTTAATGATGGATAAATGATTGGTTGCATAAATTTGATATTTGGTTAGTGGAAGTGATGTAGCTGATCTAGGGAAGATTGGAATTAGTTTTTGGTTGTTGAGAGGAATTGGGAGGGTGAGAAGGAGGTCTCTCGAATTCCTGAAGCGATAGAGAGAGAATCTTACTTTTGTATCATTCTCGATCTCTGTTCTGTATTTCATTGATAGTGGTCAGTGTTTTTCTGTAATAAAAATTTACTGTTCTACCTATTTGTGATCCAATCTTCCCTCAGTAACCCGCCTCTCCTCCTTTCCATTCAGTTAAAGCTTCTGATCCAATCTTCACCTGTTGGATATTAGGATAGTCCATAGGGTTTCTTGCTTGACCATGGTGTAACTTGTATAATGTTGAGAGTTGGTTGTCAACCCAATGCTGAAATTCAGAAAAAGTATTCTAGGGACCCTGGCTATGTTGTTTTCCTGTTAGATGTGGAAAACTTGTGTAGACCAATGCAAGAAGTTTCTGGGTTCCTGATCCAAAAAGATCATGTTGTGGCCACTAAAATTGGTGTATGTCTCATTGAAGAACGCAAGATTGGATCTGCTTGAGTTCCTCTAACAATGTGTTGCAAAGGGTTAGGCTAGTTGATGGAATATGGAAATAAAATGATGGGCCAATTGATACAGCTGTGGCAACAACGGAAAGCTGAGAACTGCTTCCTGTATTCTTACCACTGCTATGTTTTGCCCTATATAGCTCATGCTGTTGGAGAAATTATAGAGATGAGGCAGCTGCCCCAAGATGTCCAAGTACTTGCCAACTTGCTACACTTGGAAGGTTGATGGCTTCAATTGGAGCCTCAGGAGATTCTCTGATTATGAGTGTGTTGGGTGACTCTACTAAGGTTAGGGTTATTGTTGTAAGTAGTGGGTTTGGTGGTTCCTTATATTTTTGGCCATGCAGAACCTTCTACTATGGTTCTTGTAAATGACCAGGTATTTTGCCCAGTTGATATGGTTCTGCAGTGGCTATGGGGGAGAGAGAAGGGTGTCTTTCAAGCCACAGCTGAAACTATTGATGTAGCTACTATTTGTAAGGGCCACATGACTTTCTCATTTTCCCCCATGTTGGTCCTTACTGTGGGCCTCAAAGAGGGCCAGTGGAACCCTGGTAGCTTGGTCATCATGCTTGAAACAGTGGGACCCAGGCAGGACTTTGTTGTCAGCTACCACAATCTGTTCACCTTAAGGAGGAGTATTGTTAGGAGAGTGATAAGGGAAACAGCTCTAATAATTGACGAGGTAGTTAGTTGTAATATAATATGACAACTGGACTGTTAGTTAGTTAGGAGAAGCTTTAACTGAATGGGAAGGAAGAGACTGGGCAGGGGTTGTAGGGTATAACTAGGAATTGAGGGAAGATCGGAATTATTTTTTTGGTTGTTGAGAAAATTTGGCAGGGAGAGAGCCAGGTGTCTTGAATTCCTGGAGAGAGAGAGAGAGAGAATCCTAGATTTGTATCATTCTTGATCTCTATTCTGTATCTCATTGATATTGATCAGTGTTTTTCTGTAAAAAAAATTGTTCTACCTATTTCTGATGCAATTATATCACCATTTATCAAGATTGTAGAAAAAAAAAAAGATTGTAGAAAACCATAGTTGACGTGATTAACATCTGAAACAAGCACTAAGATACCACTTTTTCTAATAGCAAAACAAAAGTTATCATGCTCTTCTTTCACGGTCTGCATCAAATGGTTCATTCCTGTTATTGCGTTACATGATTCTGAGAGCCTTACTGAAATTTAGTCATTCTTGAAAACTGAAAAGCTCTTCTGGGAACAATATCAGATGATATACATCTTTGAGCACTGGATCAGTTGTATTTGTTAGTTGCCAAATTTTGGATTTCCATCATGTGATATGGTCTTCTTAAGCTGTGATTGCATATTGATCTACTCAGGAAACCCACTTAATTGCATGGATGTGAATTTAAAAAAATTGCCTTTTTGTTTTCTAGGGTTATGCAGGAGAGAGGAATTATGAAAGAAAGGATTTAGTTCTTCACTCAATAATGTGCAGATAAGAAGTCGTGGATGGGCCTTTTTGACATTTGCTAGAACCAGATTCTTGAACTCTTTCTTGTTTGTTAATTCGTTGAATTTGAAACGTTCTGACTTTTTGAGCCAGTAGAATCTTCAACTCCCTCCTTTAAGTGACCGACAATGGATTTAGATCTTCTCTCCTCTCTCACAGGAGAGAGGTAAACGTAATTTTCATGTGCAGGGACCTAGCATGATGGCTTATGGGTTACATTAATTATATTGAAAACTGTGTCTTTATTTTTCTAATAAGGCTCCCCTACGAACATTAAGAGATAGTCCAGATCCATTGAAAATTTGTTAGTTTTCTCACCTTGAAGAATCAAAATTTGACGCAAATACACAGGAAAAGGGCCGAGGTGTAAATATCCAACTACTTGTTGCTGATTTAAAACAAATACATAAGCTGAACATCGGTAGAATGCTTTTGTAAGGGTTTCTAAAGAGTTTGATTGGGCTATTCTGAGTAGCTCACCGAGGTTTCAAATTGAGTCAGTGTCTAAGTGGATACTACGTAACATCTCTGATAGGTACTTCGACCAAAATATGATTTTTGTATGTAGGGGTTTTTGTTTTCATACGAGGCTGCAAATTATATGTATTCAAAATTATCTATTTGGTGAGGAATAAAATTATTTTCCATCAGAACAGTGTCGAAGATGGTAACATATCTTGAACGATCACCTGAGTGATTTTGTGCTGTTTAACATAAGCATTTAATGTATAAGCTTCCATATGTAATATATCTCCCTTGAAATTTAGACTCAACCTGTTTTCATCCTTGATAAATATGCTGTGTCTTATATTCCTTATCTATGAAGTGATGCATTGTTTGTATCCTTGCAAAATATGGATATGCATTTATGAAAATTAAGGGGCATTTAGTGAGCTTTTATGGTTGCAGGTGGGCTATGATGGAGAAAAAGGTGTTGCTCATAATCCTAGGTTATCGGATTGACTGATAGCATATAGCTGTTCTCTTTCATTTTTGAGGAAGGTGGGTTTTTGGATTGAATAAGCAGTGGCAGATCTTTGTGTAAATATTAATCTCGTGTCTATGAGCAACCCTTGGGGTAAGTTGGAATCAGAAAGGAAAGACACATCCTTGAATGGTTTATTAGTTATTTTGATCATCAGGATATTATACAAGACAGAAAACGCACCGTGCAAGGGAGAATGCAATTGACTAGTGTTACTAAACGAATGTGTTTGCATATGAATAAACAGGAAGTCGGGAACCATAAAACGACTAAGAACTATTCTGAATGATGAAATTAACACACTTTATGCGTCTAGATAATGTACGCAGTGCTATATTACATGCTTAGCGTAGCAATCATAAAATAATGATAAAGTGGAAATTGTAGCATATATTAATTATCACCAATCCTGTTATGACTTATGAGCCTAAGACTAGTTTCGGTCTACGATTCTAGGGCTTGACGTATCTTTCTCATATTGATGACTTGTCTAATGCATTGATGTTCCTTCTTCCGACCCCATCTGTTAAGTTTTGTTTGCTAGAGTTGATTAGGGAAGAAAGAAATTGTTCCAATGTTGTGATGCTGACTTTCGCTTTTTGGCGTCATGTCCATGAGGAAATAAAAGGAGGAGTGGATTATTTTTTCGTGAGGCTACGTTGCACCGTATGCAATTCTTTCCTCACAAGAAATATAGGGAGGGAAAGAGAAGAGAAGAGAAGGAAAAGAAATGGTTTTTGTGGGGATAACAATTTTTTCTCAGTTTACCTGTTATATAAATCTTTTAATAAAGAAATTTGATATTTACACATTTTATATAATTTTTTTTAATCTTAAGAGTTATAATTTTTTATTGTTCAGTAATTTTATTTAACAAAAAGGCTCATTATTGGATACTTCTATTTTTTTTAACGTTACAAAGTTTTGTTTGTTCTAATATATTAAGGGTAAAGTGTGTGTCATTTTAAAGGATGTAAAATTGTGTCATTTTAAGAGAGAGAAAAAGATAGATAAATGAGGAGAGAGAGTTGACAAAAAAATAAAGGTGTGGGTCTCACCTCTTTGTGAGAGTGAAATGATATAAGTTGTGTCATTTAAAAGGATAAACATTTTTTCCATATATTAAATATAGGTTCATTTTTTCTACGTAGATAAGTTATCTACATTGAGCCTAAAACGGCGTCGTTTTGAGGCGGAAATCAAGGTATTTTTATAATTATAATTTATTTCATGGTTATAATAGTCTTTTTCATTATAATTTTTTAATTTTTCAATCTAAAACGACATCGTTTTGGGAGCGAATGTAGATAACTTATCTACATTCACTTTAGAAACATTAAAGCCATTTAAATATTTATGCCTTCAAAATAATTACTTTCAATTTTTTTTTTTGCGTTAGAATTTTTTATCTTCAAATTTTAATTGTTTATATTCTTAGATTCTTGATCATTTTTTTTAAACTAAAATTTCTTCTCTCTTCAAATGTTGACTGCTTCTTTTTTATATGTTAAACTAGTCATTATTTCTTGCATTGTACATATGTTTTTAAACTTAAATATAAATTAAAAGAATGTTTAAGGGAAATAATATTTAAAATTATGGAGACATATATGATTAATAATCAAATCAGATAAAATTTCAAAAATATATATTAAAAAATGATTATAATTATAAAGAAGACTTATATAGTCAACATAAAATAATTTGAACTAAATTCTAGAAAAAATTAAGAATGATATGTCATTTTCTAAAAAAGAATATGTTAAGAGATTAAGCTACTTTTAAAAGAGTGTATTCTAATTTTATATTTATGTGTGAATCTTATGATACCTAATCTCATTTGGAATTCAAAAACTCTCCTACTAAAAATTAGGATTTGAAATTTTAAATCAGACAAAAAAAAAACATTTTAATAGAGAATAAGAAATAAATAAGGAATCTCAACATTATGTTTGATGGACAATTAAGTTTAAAGTGTTGGAAAAATGTTAAAAATGAATTGGAATAAAAAAGGAGCTATTCGGTGGTGAAGCCACGGAGGATAAAGTACCACATATTATCCCATTCTTTTTTTTGGAAATAGTTTATTATCCCATTCTTAAGAGTGACAATTCCATATTATTACATGTGAAAAAAGTATCTAGTGTTATTTTAGATAATTTTGTCTAATGTATATCGAAATAATGTCTTTTTGGGATTGAAAAATTAAAAAATTAGAATGGTAAAAATTATTATAATTCTGAAATAAATTAAAATTAGAAATACACCATGATTTTCGCCTCAAAATAATGTTATTTCGGTGAATATTAGTCAAAATTGTCTAAAGTAACTTTTAAAAAAATGAACCTTTACTATATAGGGGTGAATTAGAATGTAATATCTCAAATTAATTTAATCATTTTTTTTTATATTTTTCATTATAGAATGACACATGTTATTCTTAATTTACCCTTTTTTTAAAAAAAATTTGAATTGAAATTTTTTAAATTAATTAAGCATATTTTTTATAATTTTAAATTTTATTCTCATTTATATATATATAGCTTTTATTTTTTACCTGAATTAATTATGTATATGTTATTTATAATTTTTAATACTTTAAATTTATACTTTTAAATTTCAATTAAATTTACAATTCTCGAGTTTTATATATATATATATATATATATATATATATATATATATATATATATATCAACGATTGTCATTTATAGTGTAATTAATAATTAATTAATTAATATAATTTTTTTAAATTATTACCGTTGGATGGATGAAAATCAATGGCTAGGATAAGGAGTAAGACTTATAAATCTTACTCTGGAGTCTGGAGTCAAATGATCTCTCTCCATATATGTATATATGGCTTATGTTTTCTTCTGTCGCATGAATCAAGATTTTTCTCCTGCACTCACAGCAATAGCAACAGTGCCCATTAACATTTTTTTTTAATTATAAGTGAGCTCCACGTAAAAGATTGTTTTATCACATGAGATAAGACATTTTCAGCAAAATGAGATGATTATTTCCCATATATAGAGGGTAATCCTTTTTTTTATGTTACATAAAAAAAGTATTATCTCCTGCTCAAATAATAAATAGGAGAGAGAAAAAAGTTGAAGGCGATAGAAAAAATTCTTTTGGGATCCATTTTAAAAATGTGAGTGTAAGAGATAATATTTCTCTTATTAACATAAAAAAAGTAATTCCCATATATATATTTGATAAATCAACGAATTTTTTGGTAGACAATTATTGATGATTCAACTACTTCACTGTTCTTTTCTTTTAAATCCTTGTCATGCCAAACAGATCCTAATTTTATATGTAGTTTTTTAGTTGCGAACCCTCATCTTGATGACCAGCCCCCCCATTTTCAGCTGTGAACCTTTGTCAAATTGCACTTGTTGTATTGATGACACTGACAACATGAAAGCCTGGGTTGACGATGCTTTGATGGTGTTTTGCGTGTATTTGAGTTAAGAAGAGTGAAAGCAAAATCAAATTAAACAGAGATGAACCAGAAACAGGCAAGGAGAAATGAATGGTAGGTAAACAAAAATGGATGCCTGTAGATAGATGTGGGCAATGCATTATCATTAGGGATAAGATATTATGTCTATCGTTTTTTTATGTTTACTCTACTTATTTTTCATTAATACCATTGGATCACAGACTTAAAAGGAGAAAAAAAATTATATAAGTCAATTGAGATTGTGACACGAGTGTCGGAGAAAAAATAGATAAAATAAATATTAAAAAAAGGTAATTATAATATTTTATTCTTTATTATTATTATTATTATTATTATTATTATTATTATTTTTTGGAGTGTTAAAGGGTGTGTGGGCTTTTAGTTGGCAAATGAGTAAATGTAGGAGTAGTCCAAAGAGAAAGGATCATCAACATAGGAACTATTCACGGAGCAAGCAAGAGAAGATGGATTGGAAAAAAGAAGAAGGGGGCATTTATCATCTGAACAAAATATCTCCCTCATTATTCTCAACTGTCTCAATTACTCTTGCATTTATGTGATTTAAATGGTCTTAATAGAGTCGCCTTTTTTTTCAATGCTCGGAACTACCCAACCCACCCTCTACCATCCCTCAATTCACTTAATTGATTATCCTTCTCTTGCAAACCCACAATCAAATTTTCTTATGCTACATCACAATATGATGGTTCTAAATTGTAGTAGGAATTGAAATATATTTTTGTTTTCTTTTGATTATTATAGGCAAAACTTTCCATTCACTACTTTGGATCATGTCAGGGGATAGATAACACTACATGAAATCAGAAATCTGCTTTTCCCTATTAAATTATTATCATTCAATCTACTAGAAAATCAACTAACATTATCTCTTGCCATTTGTTGCCAACCATTATACCTAGGATTTCAGCTTAGATGCCTTATTAGTTATTTTTGTAGAAAAATTACGTGTCAAACATGTTAAGGTGCACATGAGTCATTGTTAAACTTCGCAGGTGGTGGTTACTGCTATGGAGTGTGGACTAAGCTGTAAACATCGGTTTGGTCGGTCTACAACCATCATGATTCATGAGTTTTACAACAACCAAGTGGGCCTTTGCAATCTGTTTTGACTGTTCACAAAGTACAGAGGATCTACATGCTCTCACACAATAAACTTTTGATGCTGCCACTTTTATTTATACATCTTTCTCAAGTTTTAACTTTTTAATTATGTATCATAGGTGCTTGGTTGGATGAAACAGTAAAAATATATCATTGAGGAAAAATAAAATAAAAATAGAAAAATAGAGTCAAGAAAAACTAGGTTGATTTCAGCTAAAATTTCAATAACCAAACCACAAGGGTACCTGAGGTTTAAGTCCTATTACATTGTTGCTGCCAAAAAAGCAGAAAACTTTTAAACCAGTCTCATCTCCCAGGTAGAGTCACATACATCCCCTAGCATTCTCAAATTCCTCAGTAAATTTCTTTCTATATATAACAAGAACAGTGCTATTCACGCTCCACTCTATCTCTCACTCCCTGCTTCATATCCCTTGCTTTGACCAAAAATATATATGAAAATTGTGATTTCCTCACTAAGTTGAGGAAAGAAAGGTAAGAAGTGGAGCGCACATAGCACTATTCATAGAAAAGGGTAGCAAAAGAAAACAACAAAATGAAAAGAAAGATATTCAAAAGGAATTCCTAGGTTAAAAGCTAACATGTGCTAGTAGCAGCAGAGAATGCTGAACTTGCAACAGGGGTAACCCAATTACTCTTTAACTCTTCCTTGTGGTGGGGTTATTGTTGTCATGAAGAAAATCAAGCAAAACGGTGCTTTTGCATTTGGGGCACTTTGGATCATCCTCAGAAAGCATCACATACATAAGACAACGAGGACACCCTACTAACACCATGGAAGTGGCTTCAGGGCTGTTAGAGTATCTCAGGTTATTGTTGTTGTTGTTGTCATCATCTTCTTCTTGGTTGAGCTCAGTTGACACACAAGAGCTCGGCGGCGATGTCGGTGACACCGTCGCCGATCGGGTCGGAGACTCTAGTCTCCGATCAACCCTTGGTGGAGATAGGTTCAGCTTCAAGTCAAGCTTTGGACTGCTTCCATTCCTGCGACTCATGGTTTGGTCTCTTCTTTCTCTGCAAAAGTACGTTACCTGTTTTGACACCAACCATTAACCAAAGATAAAAGGAACAAGAAAAAGGGTCCAATTACTTGACAAAAAAGATAAAAAAAAGGGTGATCACTCACTATGTGTTATTAGTTATGTACCTTAAGGTTGAAGGAGCAAGTTGTGGCTAACTAAAGCTTCAGCACCAGCAAAGTGATGTGTGTGTGTGTGTGTTGCGGGGTTGGACCTTGCAGGAGATTTTATATAAGGGAAATGAAAGGGGGGGGTGATTTAAAGCTTAATTTAATTGTGGGGAAGAGGTGGAGGGGTGAAGAAGAGAGAGGAGAGAGAAAGAAAGTGATGGAACTGAATTGAATTGTATTCAAGTATTGGGTAGAAGAAGAGTGTAAATTGTGGCCAGGAAATGTATTAATTGTTTGGAAAAATCCCAAGAAATATGCAGGAATTGGAAATTTGAAGTAAATATTGCAATTACAAAGTGCAGGGTGAGGGCCTTTCTTCATTCATTGCTTATATGAGAGTCGGTGTTTAACTCTCACAGCATTACAACACGGGAGAATACACAATGACTTTTAAAGCTAAACCCATTTTTTATTTTTTATTTTTTGTTTTCGATCACCACCCATTTGAATGAAATTAATTTCTTTAGTGACGTAAAATATAAAGATTTTTGTCACTGATCCAAGTTGATTGCTTTGAAATTAAATCGAATACTTTTCAATACAAGCCATTTCCTTTCTAGTTGTGCCACCGCTTAGGATTAAACAAAAGGGTAAAATTAATTTATATCAGTATAAAAATAATAAATCTTATACTCAATCTTAACTATTAATTTTCGCTCATTCGTGGTTATAATTTTTTAAAAATTAATAAATGTAACCCAATAAATTACTATCATTTTGATATATGAAAATCAATTATTAAGATTGGGTATAAAATTTATTATTCTCAGTATAAGTTGATCACGTCTCTTAAATTAAACCCATATTAAAAAATCCAACTCCACCAAGAAAAATTAATAGGAAAACCAAGTGTAACAGCCGAACCTCAAATTTAAATATTCAACCGTATCCCCAAAGAAAAGTTAAACAGATTAAATGAAAAAGGACCATAGGATATAAATTTGATTAAAAGTTTTAGATGGGAATTAAATTTTAAGAAATATTTTTCAATGTGCAAAGGAAATAAGAAAGAGGGGAAAAAGTTCTTTTGGATTATTGAGGTAATCAGTAAAGGGTTTGGTCTGGCTTATTTTAACGTTGTGGCTAAATCTAACTGAGCATGTAATAGCTCTTAGTGAATGGAAATCTCATGGTCTGAGTCTCTGTTGTTCTATTGAGGAATTGGTTCTCACTTGCTTGGGGAAGTACAAGACATGTGTTCATCGTCCGACAGAAATTACAGGATCTCATTGTGTTTTATCATGGGGACCAATGGACCATTCATTGTTTTTCAAAACATTATTGCCATAACCAAAAAATGAATGCTTTTTTTGTCAATTTTATTCATGAATTGTTAATGCAGCTAGAACGAGCTGTTATGATGCTGCATGTGGACCATTTACTAGAGTCCAACTCCAATTATGCATTTAAAGGCACCCTTTAGGCTTTAGGCTTCCTTGTGAAAAATTATAGCCTTACCATCCTTTCCATGTAATATAGGGAGGTCCAACTACGAAATTTATTAATTGATGAAAAAACATGCACTCATTTAAGTCTATTTGTCATTTTTTTAAAATTTTTCATAAAGTCCTTGTTCAAAGGATATAAAGAGGAAAAAAATATTTCTACAGCTACTTTAGATAATATTATCTTCAGTTATTCTTTTTTAATTAAGTCTGATCAGTAAGATATAATTATAACAATAAAACTGTTCTTTTGTTCTCTCTCCTCAGACATTGTCGGCTGACGTGGCAAAGAGAGAAAATGTAATTTTTATGTCTTACTGCTCAAATTTAATTAAAAAGGAGTAGCTATAGACAATCTTATCTAAAGTGGCGTAGAAATGTTTAACCCATATAAATATTATTAAATTGTTTTAGAACTACATAAAATAGTCTTGTTTAGAGTCACGCTGGATTCTTAACTCTATGATATACCAACACATAACCGGAGGAGATTCAAATTTCTTTCCTCTTTTTCTGTTACCAATTTTATTTATTGAAAATTAGTTGACAGTGTTTTTTGTCAATTGTCATTCGTATTTAATTTGGAGTTGAATTAGAAACAAGAAGATGATATAAAAATAATTAAACTCTAACAATATGATAGTATAAAATAATTTCATATTTACAATAGATCAAAATAAAAATGTTAAATAGAAATAAGAAATTTAGTGATGGGTAATTCATGGATCAGCCTAAAATTCAATAAGGTTTTATTTTACAGGTCTCCATTATTATTTTCTTTCGGATCATCGAAAATCCAATATTATAATAAGGATGTTTCAACCACTAAACATGTACATCAATTAATAGGAGTTTGTTCGTTCGAGTTGAGAGTCCGTTACTGTATTAAAAACTTAATAGGAAAAATTTGTCTTCCTTATAATTTTATTTAGCTCAAACTGAACTAATTGAGTAATTAATTAAATTGGACTCATATAAATTAAGAATAGTTCTCCTAATATTATTTTTTTCAATGTTATTAAATTCAACCTGGGCGTTGACCCGATCAGGATACTGGGTTATTGGTCGGACCAGTGGATCATTGATTGAACCGGTTGACTCGGATATATATAGATATATAAAAATAGGAATATATAAATTCAATTATATTCTCCATATCTAAAAGGAATTCCACAATATTCACTAAATAAGGTAAAAAACAAGAAACATAAATAAATAAAAATGCACGCTATTACTATGTTAATTTAAATTGCAACTCAGAATTTCCATAAACTACCACTCAATGACATTAAACTTATATTTTTCAAATTCAATTACATTAAAATGATATATGTCACATTCTCTTAATTTATTATTTCGCAAATTGCTTCAGTATTGGAAACTGAAATTTGAGGTCATATTTAAGTTTCACATTTTTTTATGACAAGATGAAACAATTTTGATTTTTTTTTTGATTTTTTTTTTTAAAATGCATGACCCGACCGGGTTATCGGGTCACCGGTTTTTAACCGAATCGATGCATGACCGGTACAATGTTTGACCCGAACCGGTCATCGTGATTTTTTCTATTACAAACACTCAAATTCGAAAATAAAATTTTTATCACTTGAACTAATAATTGTTTATAAATCTCCCTTATTTGTTAAGATTTAAAAACTAACGAAAATACAAAGTCAAGGAAATTATGAAGTCTGATGAGATGAGGAAAACCACCTGTAAGCAGCAATTTCATTTTCCATATAAGGAACTTTATGGTCAACGTGGCAAAGGTTCATGGAACATGCTTTAAATGAGGGGCTGCTGCTTACTATAAATAGACAACAATTCCATTCCCCTTCAATATTATAACGATGACAGATAAGATCAATGGAAGGGATCGATCCATCTCCTCCATTTCAACCACTTAACCGGCGGTGTACTAGTTGAAAATGAAAAACCAAACAAATAATCCAAAGTGCCATCCAACAGAAAAAGGAAAAAAGAATTTTTTTTTTGTCATTTTCGGTTTCGGCCATTTTGCTTACGTTATTCTTACACTAGTTAATTATTATAGTTGACCAAATAATATATATTAATAAAAGAATTTAACATCTTCGATAAGTGTAAAAATGATGAGCAAAATCTAATTAATACGTTTAAAGTTTCTCATTGTGGAATATAAAATTATATTCTATAGGCATAAATGTGTGGGTTCAGTTTTTTTTTTCTCTCTCTTATCCTCGTGATGTGCATTGTTCAGTTCGGTTTGATGTTCTTGCTGAACCGGTTGAATTGGAAAGATAAATTCAATTCTAAAAATTGAATTGACTTTTTAGTTCTGTTCAGTTATGAACTGATTCATTCAGTTCAGTTCAGAACAAATTGATTTTAAATTAATTCATAATTGATTTTTAAAATTAATTCTGAATCTAAATAAAAAATATAAATGATATTGAAAATTAATAAAAAATACATAAGTGAAAAACTATAAAATAAAAAACTAAATAAACAAAGAAATAAAAATAAATAAAAAAGAAGACAGTAAATAAATAAATAAAATAAGAGAAATAGAGAGAGAAAAATATAAATGAAAAGACGAGAAAAAAAACTGGTTCGGTTCATGAAAACTAATTTTTAAAAACAGTTCAATTCAAGAAGTGATTTAAAAAATAATTTTTGTAAGTGTAGTGCTTTTTATGGTTCCTTTGCACATCCCTAAAATTAAACTGTTTTTCGAATTAGTTTTGAATCCAAATGAAAAATATAAAAATATCGAGAGAAAAAAACATATTAATTTCACAATTTGAAAAAAAAGCAATTAACAATTAAAATATAAATAAAGAAAAAATAAGAGAGAAAAAACATAAGAGAAAAAAAAGAAAATAAAAAAGAAAATACAAATAAAAGTAAAGATAAAAGAAAGAAGAAAATAAATAAGGAAGAAAAAAGAAGAGAGAAAAAAGAAGGTTTTAATGTTTCTACAGTGAAGTAGATAAATTATCTACATTCATTCTCAAAACGACGTTATTTTGGGTTGAAAAATTAAAAAATTATAATGAGAAAGACTATTATAACTCTGAAATAAATTATAATTACAAAAATACCTTGATTTTTACCTCAAAACGACGTCATTTTGGGCGCAATGTAAATAACTTATCTATATTAACTGCAGAAAAAATGAACCTATAAAAGAATAAGAGAAAAGGAAAAGAAAACAAATTCAATTCATGGTTTTTTAACCAGTTGGATTCATAAACCAGTTCAGTTCATGAATTAATTTTTCAAAAATAATTGAGTTCAAGAAGTAATTTTTAAATTTTTTTTTTTTTTAAGTGCAGTTCAGTGTTTTTGTACCTTTCCGCACTCCTACTAACATGACCTCACATGGGCTTAATATACTTTATGTGTGTGTAAGAGATAATTTTATCTACTAAAAAATGAGAAACTTTATCCTTTATTTATAAGATAAAATATGGGGTTTTATTAATCTCATATTAAAGGAGATAAGTTATCTCATGTCACAGAGAAAAATTTGTGGGCTCCACCACCTGAAAAATAAAAAGAAAAGAAAAGAAAAAGATGACACAGTTATTGAAAGTTATGTAGGAGAGAAATTTATCACATGTAGTATAAGAGTAGTTTTGCCCTAAAATATGTGCCAAAAATTTAGTTTCAATTAAAGGTATCATTTAATGGGTAAAGTATTTCTCCAGTCATAGGAGATAAAGTTTTCTCCAGTGAACTCAAAACGACATCGTTTTAAGACAAAAATCAAGGTATTTTTGTAATTATAGTATATTGCAAGATTATATTAGTCTTTGTCATTATAATTTTTTAATCTTATAATCCAAAACAACGTCGTTTTGAGCTCACTGGAGATAACTTTATCTCCGGTGACCGGAGAATTACTTTTCCATTAGTTAATTAGATTAAACAGTAATTAAATTCATTTGCGATGCCGATGAGTAAAATAAAACTAAATTGAATATTCATCGGTGAAAGCGGTTAATAAAAGGAAATGGATGTCACCCATCATCTTGTGTATATCAATGGGAAAAAAAGTCTTAATTTTTTTTTTCTCTGTGGTCAGGTATTTTTATAAGTAATGTTATGACGAAAAATCTGCAGACGTTATGAGTGCAGAACACTTACCGCCGGAGAATAATTTTTTTTTTTTGAATAATTTTTTTTTTTTTTTGAAGTACATGGGAATCGAACTGCAACACACACACCCACTAAGCACTACACACACCCCACCACCACTAGGCTAGCCCTAGTGGGATTTTTTGAATAAATTCTAACTTGACTATAATGCATTTTTTTTTTGCTTCATTTCAATATTCAATCTTTATTTTAGATGATACACCATTAGCGCCTGTATAAGATATATGGAGTTACGACAAAATAAAATAAAATAACATATTGTTATGAGGAAATTAGATAGTGCAATCGACTTTTCTTATTAAAAGGATTATTGGTAAACAAAAAAATACTGGCATCCCTTTCAACAAATACATACTGCAATATAATATTCGGTATATTAAAAATTATTATTATCATTTATTGCGTAGGTAAGAAATAATTTGATGTAATGTTAACCTTATGCAATTAGAAAAGTTATTGCAAATACAATAAAAGTCATTGCTTTGGAGAACGATGTAAGAGAGGGCGTTTGGTAGAGGAATTTTTTTTTTACCAGGAAAATTATTTTACTAGTAATATAGTGAAAAAATGAGTTTGGTAGGAAAGTTAAAAAAAAGTTGTTCGGTAGACTGAAATATTACTGACAAAATTAATGTAAGTTTTCAAAGTCTATGTTTATGTTTAATTAAAGATAATATATTGATGGAACAATAAGAGTAAATTACCAAAATGAGCATTTTAAATTTTGAATCTGAAAATTTTTTGGTACGCTTCGTCATGAAAAATAGCTTTTAGTTTAAGAGTATGAGTAGTCAAGTGTCTCAACAGTAGATGAGGGGCATTTCTGACAAAAAATTTCTGCTGGTTTCTTCCTTTTCCCAGTTAACATGAAATACCACCTATTAAATGGTTTTCTGGAATAGTGAATTCAACAAAAATTTACACACAAATAAATACTATGCCTGGGAAAACCAGTTGACTGGTTCAATTTTATAAACACTTCTACCAAACATGATAAAGTCCTAAACCCAATCTAATATGCCTGGTTATTTGGCAAAAAAACTCCTACCAAACATTTTAAATAGTAACGTAAGTGAGAAATGATAATCGCAAAAAAAAAAATGCTAAAACAAATATTAAATAAATTTTCAACTAAAATATGATGTCATTTTTGAACTCTAAAAGATATATTATCTAGAACAAATTTTCAAATCAATTAAATAATTGATTTAATATTTCTCCCATAAGTTAGAGATAATTTCATCTCCAGCACGCATAGGAATGGGTGGGATCCCATGTAAAGAGAAAAGAAAAAGAAAAAAAATGGACTTCACCTAGTCACCCCACTCCCACGTGAGTGCAAAAGACAAAATTATCTTCAAACTTGCATGAGAAAACATTGCTTAAATAAAAAGTAGACACCCAAAATCATCATATGATTATGCTATATTATTTTGAATATTGTACAAGTACATGATAATGTAAATATAAATTTGTGTTGTCTATCTTAGAATTCATCATATAAGAACACAATATACTTAGAATATTGAGAATTCAAAGTTTTCATATACATTAGTGTTATGTCAATATAGGAGTATATTCACCTTTTTCCATGGTATGGAATAAATTTTAGATCTACAAAACCTTCTTGATTGTTGAATCTTTGTCGATCTCCTAACCCTTTTCTTCTTGATGGAAACAATGATATGTAACGGGAATAAATTTTTTCATATTAAAATTTTACAAGAAATTTTTTTATTTATCTCTTTTTTCATTAATATTGACAAATTGCAATTGGACCCCACTTATTTAATACATGTGAAGAGAGAGTTAAACACAAAAAATTCATATGACTAGAGCATGTGAACATTTAACATTAGAAGATCAACTCCCATATGTAACTATTGTGGATTGAGTGACTGATTTAATTTCAAAATCATAAATTATCACAAAAGAATAATTCCTCATAACGATAAGAAAATCACTCTCATCGTTTAGTCATTAATTGGTTTAGAAAGCCTTGTCAAAACCAACCAAAATTATCATTTAACCCTTGGTTAAATCACACACAATTATACATTTATCCTTTATACATAAGAAATATGAGTAATTTCCTAGTAATAGCAATATCGGTCATTCATTTATGAGAATATGGGGCTTGTTTCAAGGCAAAAACAAGTAGTAATAGATCCCTTTGTCTTCAAATATAGAACTCCACATTATTATAATTAAAAGGGTAAGATAGGTTCAACATGTAACCTTGGCTCCACTTTCAGAAGACCAAGCACATAGATTAGAGTCTGGAAATCAAGAAGCTTTGCTTTCAAAATTCACATGACTTTCTGTTTTAATAACCAAAGTTTTCTCATTGTAAATATTATATTGCTTCTTTAAGGCAGCGATATACCGTTTCAAGCCATCAGGAAAAAAAAATTATCGTAGCTTTTCTGTGCCCTGAAACTGCCTTTAAATGTTATGGATCAAGTAACAAGAAGATGCTAATGAGCGCGTAGTCATTGCATTGCAAACCGTAAGGCTTTAAATTTGGCTTGATCTTGAAACTAACGTGACGTACTCTTTGAAGATGGACAAAGATGAGGTGACCTAATCCAATAGTGAATTCATTTTGCTTTTAAAGAAGGAGGTCTTGTTCCTATGTGTGTCTTTAATTGTTAAGAGGTTATCTTCCCACCAAGAAGCCACACATTATTTGAAAACCAAAAATATTTAAAATGAACTTTATGGTTAAGAGATATAGGGTAGAGTTTGATTTCTTGACGCTTCTTGAGGCTTAACAATCGGCCTGAATTATTATTATTTAAGGGCAGACTCTGCTGGTTCTCTAGATCTATCAACGGAGATGAATGAAATTAAAATTTATTGGTTTGATTTGCTGTTATCATCATTTATAGAGATATTTCTACAATATTATTCATGTAAAATTGGTGGCAGAGCCGCAGTGGATTAGGATGGCAATCGCTCCCTTGAAATTTGAAATATTTAAAAATATTTGAGATGTTATTTACCCTTTTATTTTGATAAGCTTATTGTTGCCTCTTGAAATTTGAGATGTTTAAAAATATTTGAGATGTTATTTTTACTTTTCTTTTCATCAGCTAATTGTTCTTTTATTGGGTCCCATTTCTAAAATTTTCTAGCTCCAACCAGTGGCGGGCTTAGAATTTTTTCAATGGAGAGCGAAAATAAAATTTTATATTATAAACAAAAGTAAAAACAATAAAATATGAATCTATTTACAAAATAAAATAAAATGAATCTAATATAAAAAGTTTGAAGAATTTTATTGTATGATTCAAGGCCAATTCACTTTACTCTTATATACTTTTTCGTATTGTCAAACTCTTCTATAATTGAATATGTGCTAAAATTCAAAATAATTTCTTTTTAATATATGTAATCAAAGAATCATCAAGAAATTGATTAGCTTGATTGGACAAACATATTATGAAAAAAAAGAAAATAACTCATGAACCCAAATCTTAGCTTCAATATAAATACACCCAATAAGCAACACGAGAAATAGGGGAACAACTAAACACAACCTGATCTGTTTGCAGTGTGCGTGTGTGTGTATATATATATATATATATATATATATATATATATATATATATATATATATATATATATATATATATATATATATATATATATAAAAATATAAAAAAAAAATCTCTTGTTGAAAAAAAAAAATATGGGTCCCACAATACTAGGAGAGAGAGAAAAAATATTAGTGGCCCCACATTTTTATTGTTCCTGGTCCAACATCTTTATTGTTCTTGTTGGAGAAATTTTTTTCTGGAGACTTATATATATATATATATATATATATATATAGAGGTAGGATTCTTTGACACCGGTGTCAAATTTTAAATTTGACACCTCATCTAAGAGCCATTAGATAAAAAAAATCAACAACTCTGATTTGTAAGCATGTGACACCATTGATCTTTTTTTATCTAATGGCTCTCAGATGAGGTGTCAAAGGATCCTACCTATATATATACTTATCATTTCTCAAGTCACTTAAGATAACTTTATTTCTGTCTACTAAATCATAACTGTACAAAGATGGATTAATGGTAATAAAAGTGTAGATACAATGTATGTTTTGATGATAATAAAGTGGCAACAACAAAAAGGCAAGATCATTGGATCAAGAGCAACAAGGAATAATTAGAAGAGCAATAACAAGATCAAAGACAACTAACCATGAACAACATCTAAGAGAAGCTCAATATCATAACCATGGTGAAAAATGATCAAAACCAACAAAGTGTCAATCATTGTCATATTCAACAAGTCAAAGCATCAAGTTCAAGAAAAGATCCAAGACACAAGACATGAAGCTAAGTCTAAAATCATATTTAGAATATATCTGTAGGACTTAGAATTGTAATGCCTGGCAACTTGCAAGGATCAACGACTGTCCCCACACACTAACACGAGACTTTTCAGCGTGCTTTGTCCTCACTCGCACACTTCCCGGGAAAATTTCCTAGGAGGTCACCCATCCCAGAATTGTCCCAAGTCAAGCACGCTTAACTATAGAGTTCTTCTGTTCCTGGCTACCGAAAAGTAGATGCATCTTGTTAGTATGTGGGAATAGTCGTTGATTCTTGAAGCGGCCGGGCATTACAAGTGGAATCAGAGCAGGGTCTCTCATCCAGTACGGTGTGGTTCGAAGACGAACCAGGCGGAAGCTGGTGGGCATGTAACATCCCGAGCGCTGACGAGGGCGGGGAGTGATCGCCGGTGCAAAGAGACACGTACAAGGAGCGACTCCTGACAGGCTTCCAGCGTGAGGTTACATGCATGAATGAATCGAATAGACAACCGAAAGAGAGGGATTCCAAAGGCTGTGCAGGTATGAGACTGCACAGTTTGGGATAGCTTATAAGAATTAGTTGGTACTACCTATGCAAACAAGATGCATCTGCTTTTCGGTAGCCCGGATGGGAAGAACTCCACAGTTAAGCGTGCTTGACTTGGAGCAATTCTGGGATGGGTGACCTCCTGGAAAGTTTCACCGGGAAGTATGCGAGTGAGGAAAAAGCACACTGAAAAGTCTCGTGTTAGTATGTGGGGATAGTCGTTGATTCTTGAAGCAGCCGGGCGTTACATTTTGAGCTTGCAGGAAATAACTTTATATCCTGTTACAAGAGAAATAATATATATATATATATAAAGATAAAGTTATTTCATTCAGTCCCAAAATGACGTTGTTTTGTGATTAAAGATTAAAAATAAATGATATTTTAGTAAAATTCATGATCATGATTCGAATAGGAGCGTAAATTTTTTAAAATACCCTTCAATTTTAATTTTTAACTCCAAAACAACGTTGTTTTGAAGTTGCAGAAGATAACTTTATTTCCTGTAATAGGTGAAATATTTTTCTCATATATATTGGATGTAGTTTTCTGTGTTATATAATGATTGGTTTTGTGATTTGAACAAAAGAATCCAAAACATGATGTGCATTATTATTTAGGGGTTTACACTTCTTATGTGACATAAGATGAAAATTTTTGCAACACACACAAACTCAGGTGGGCCCCATTGGAAAATGGTAAATAAAAAAATTAAAAATATTGACACGCAAAACGATGTGAGTGTAGCATAAGAAGGCTCTTCTTATGTTTATAAATCCCTATTATTTATTATATAACACAAAAATTTATGTAATTTTTATATAAAATGAAAATGTATAACTATTTATTGGTTTGTAGGCCTCCACCATAACGTAGCCCATTAATGCCAAGCCCAATCTTGAAACTTCAAATGCTAAAAAATAAATAAAAAAAAATAAAACAATATAACGGAAAATTTTGACCAGGAACCTCCGAACAAAGGATAGGGAAGGTAGACATCTTTTCTAAAATTTGTATGATGAATTTAGTGATGGACAAGCACGTACGTATACTTTTTTTTTTTTTTTTTTTTTTTATAAGCCACATATTCTTCACGGGTGATAAATTGGTAATTATGTTCAGGGCATATACAGGATTAAGACTTTAAACCCTTTTCAAATACTGTACCGGAGAAGATCAAATACATGCCCTAATCTGCTTAATTCCCATGCACCAATTAAGCTACTATCATTTGATTAAGTACGTACGTCTATGACTGCGTGGTCTATTGTACAAAACAAAAAGGAGTAAAGGATGGAGTACTGGAAAAATTAAACATGAACCACATGAAAAATCCGTTACCATATCTCCCATAGAAGCTGCTCTTATAATATAACATTGAATCATTAACATCACATCTATAAGATACCTCGTGACATTGAGCCCATGTCAAAGACAAATTATTTGTTGGTTTTCTAAATAAAGCACCGTAACCCTGTTATGAAGTCAACGAGAGAAAGAAGAATAGTATTGTTGTCTGCTGTTGGATCAAACCATCAGAGTAATTGTTATGTCGAAGTCAAAAACGAGCAATCTTCAAGTTTTGGAGAGCGATTGCCTAACCATTCTATACCAGTATCGTCATTTGCCACTTGCTCCTAGCCCTTAATTAATTTGTACAATTGGATCTGCGTGCAATTTTAATTGACCAATGGCTAGTTAGGACAAGTGTTAGAGAGATATGATAAGCTTGGTAAGTGATCTTTTAATGCTTTTATATTATATTTCTCTAACACATCGTCTCACGCAAAATTTTTTGGACTTGAAATGTGAATATTGAATAGACTCATTATTTTAGTTCTACTTTGTGCTGACTTAATTCCAATAAAAATTGAGAGGGTGGTTTACCAAAAATAAAATAAAATTGAGAGGGTGATGATAATCGAATTTATGATCACTTAGTCATATTAACTCTCATATTATATAAAGAATCATTTTAACCAAAAGGTTAAACTATTAAATAAAGGCTAACAATAATTTTTACAACAAGTGAAATATTTATAAATAGCGCATAACGACTTGACATGTTTTTCGAATATGGGTCGCAAATACTATAACGCATCTCATTATATGGGAGATCAACCTGTTTAAAATAAAATAAAGAAGTACAAAAAATTAATAATGGAATGTTTGATTAGGCAAGTCAATTTCTCAAAAATTATATAAAATAAAAAATAATAGATTAGACGGGTCAAGTTGGAAAAAAAAATTAATACGTTAGGCAACCAAACAACAACATAATAATAATAAACTAAAATAATTTAACGCGTCACCTTGTTTTTCCTGCTACACTAAATAATAATAATAATAAATCACAAAACAAATCTGACCCGATTCAACAAGCTTATTTTGTTTCTACCTTAGCCTCTTTCTCTGCTTTCACACCAAATTTTAGAACTCTTTTATGGCAAAAATAAAAAAAACGAACTCAATTTCAATATTGAACCCTTTCTTCTTACACCAAACTTAACCCTATAATAATCACAATATATATTTGAGTAGAATTATTATCATTTAATTAGTGTTCTGTTAAACCCAGATGACATTTATGCATATACAATCCGTGCAATTTTAAGTATCCCTACTCATAAATATATACCAACAAAAAACGTGAAATAAATTCCCAACAAATTGGCTCACTATGCATTTTTAATGCGCAGCCTGATAGGTGTAATAAAAAATAATGTAATGAATAACCATTCAAACTCGCTTCCTGTGCAACTTTTACATATTTTATTTATTTTAAAATAGTTGGCATAATTGATTGAATGTGCAATGTTATTGTGGATAAGGCGTAAGGCCAGATCGGGTATCAGCATTTAGGAAGGATATACATCGGTTATACTGCGGACGTCGCTTGAATACTCTCTGATAAAAAATAAAAAATAAAATAAAGAGTTTAATTTTCTATACACACCGTAGCTATATCTATTTATATATAACTAGAAGAGATAAATCACTAGATGACAAAAGTGCCATATATCTGCTTTAAATCCCATGAACCAAAATTATTTTCACACTTGACCGGTTAATAACAAAATAATAAATTAATAAAAAAATAGTACATACCCTTAATGGAAACTAAATGAAACGAAAATTATATGAAAAAAAAATTAATTGAGAAACTAAAACTAAATGAGTCAGAATAGCAGAAGTTTTCCATCCCAGGCTAGGCTCAAATGAAAAACGTAAACTAAATGAAAACAAAAATTACATGAAAAATGAAAATTAATTGAGAAAAAATGGAAACTAAATGAGTCAGCAATAACAGAAGTTTTCCGTCCCAAGTTGGGCTAAAAAAATAATAGTTTATGGGATCACTTTTTCTTCAGTTACTGCACATAAGTTATCTACAGTAAGCCCAATACGACGTCGTTTTGGGACGGAAATCATGGTGTTTTTGTAATTTTAATTTATTTCAGGATTATTATAGTCTTTATAATTATAATTTTTTAATATTTCAATCTCAAAACGACGTCATTTTGAAAGTAAATGCAGATAACATATCTGCAGTAACCGCAGAAATATTTTTCTGATAGTTTATACCCTTAATTGGAACTAAATGAAAAACGTAAACTAAATGAAAACGAAAATTATATGAAAAATGAAAATTAATTTAGAAATGAAAACTAAATAAGAAACAGTAACTAAATGAGTCAGCAATAGCAGAATTTTTTCATCCCAAGTTGGGCTCAAATGAAAAACGTAAACTAAATGAAAACAAAAATTACATGAAATATGAAAATTAATTGAGAAACAGAAACTAAATGAGAAATGAAAACTAAATGAATCAGCAATAACATAAGTTTTTCATCGCAAGTTGGGCTAAAAAAATAATAATATATTCCCTTAATGGGAACTAAATGAAAATCGTAAATTAAATGAAAATGAAAACTACATAAAAAGGAAAATAAATGAAAAAAGAAAACTAAATGACTAAAGGAAGCTAAATGAGAAATGAGAACTAAATGGAAATGGAAACTACATGAAAAATGAAAATTAAATGAAAAACTGAAACTAAATGAGAAACGAAAACTAACTGACTAATAGAAACTAAATGATAAACAGAAGCTAAATGAACAACAATAGTAGAATTTTTCCATCCCAAGTTGGGCTCAAAAGAATAATAGTATATGCCCTTAATGGGAACTAAATGAAAAACGTAAACTAAATAAAAATGGAAATTACATGAAAAATGAAAATTAATTGAGAAACGGAACCTAAATGAGTCTGCAATAGCAAAAGTTTTCCATCCCTACAATACCCTTAATAACAAGGTGGTAAGATTCAGGGGACTATACGGGGCTCCCTGAGGATAAGAGATCAACTAGTGGAAGGTGGAATGTATGTCATACGGAATTTTGGTGTTGGCCTTAATTTTGAAAAATTTAAGCCAACACAACATGAGTACAAACTTACTTTTAATTTAAGAACTGTTGTGATGCCGAGTGTCGACGCCAACCTTCCTATCAATGGTTTTTCATTCATGGAATTCGAGGATGTTGAAAAGTATCCTAATGACACTGTGTGTTTAGTTGGTAACATCCTCTTCTATCTCTTCAACGCATCATTAGTCATCTATACCAACTAATGAAAATCGATGTTTGCAGATGTTATTGAATTTCTATGTGGAATTAGCGATTCCAAGGAACATATGGTATTATTGGTATATGGAAAGAGGACGAAGATGATAGTCATATAGCTGGATAATCTTAGTTGTTTTTGATATTTATGGGGATGGGATAATATCAACTTTGCTGTAATTTACAGAGTTTGCTATTTCACCATAACACATAATATACATGTAATATTACTATTTATTTAGGGGATAAGATATTGTTACTATCAAATAATGTTACTACCATATCTTAACCATTGATTTTCACCAATCAACGGTTATCATTTATTGTGAATTAATAATTAATTAATGAGTTTTATTTGTGAAAATAATAACCGTTGATTGACAAAAAGTCAACGGTTAAGATATGGTAGTAACATTGGTATTAACATTATTTGGTAGTAACAATATCATATTCCTTTATTTAGTTATATTTTATATTTTTTACTTACCACCGTCCCGTGCGAAGGCACGGGTCATACACTAGTATAACTAGAAGAGAGAAGCCACTGGAGGACAAAAATATCACATGTCTGCTTTAGACCCCATGAACCAGATTTCTTTTCACACTTAACCAGTTAATAAAAAAATGAAAAAATAATAAAAAATAATAATAGTATATACCCTTAATGGAACAAAAAGAAAATCGTCAACTAAATGAAAACTGAAACTATATTCCAAATGAAAATTATTTGAGAAACGAACACTAATTTAGTTTTGGAAACTAAATGAGTCAGCAATAGCAAATTTTTTTCATCCTAAGTTATGCTTAACAAAATAATAGTATATACCCTTAATGGGAACTAAATGAATAATGTAAACTAAATTAAAATGAAAGCTACAAGAAAAATGAAAATTAATTGAGAAACGAAAACTAAATTAGAAATGAAAACTAAATAAGTCAGTAATAGCATAAGCTTCCCATCCCAAGTTTGGCTCAGAAAAATAATAGTATATACCCTTAATGGGAATTAAATGAAAAACGTAAACTAAATTAAAACGAAAACTATATTTAAAACGAAAAATAATTGAGAAACGAAAAATAAATGAGCTAGCAATAGTAGAAATTTTCCATCCAAATTGGGCTCAAAAAAATAATAGTATATACCCTTAATGGGATTTTAATAGAAAAACATAAACTAAATAAAAACAGAAACTTCATGAAAAATGCAAATTAATTGAGAAACGAAAACTAAGCAAGTCAACAATAGAAAAAAGCTTTCAATCTTTGAAGAATTTCTAATCAATTATATTACTTACGTTAGATGTTTATGTCGGAATTAGTTATAATAATAATAACAATAATAATTATTATTGTTATTAAGGTTAGGTTATTCTACCTACATCTTTTTTTGCCTACCACTCTCCAATACCATTAGATCAGAATCTCAACTACCTTTATCATTTCTCTCTCTTATTGAGATTCTGATCTAATAGTGTCAGAGAGTGGTAGGCAGAAAAAAAAGTAGGTAGAATAACCTATCCTTATTATTAGTGGCAGAGCCATGTGTTGGCTGAGTGTGGCCTCGGTCCGAGCTAAATTTTAACAAATTGTACTTATTATATATAATTATATAATTAATTATAATTTGGCCCGGGCTCCAATTTGTAATTTGGCCCTATCTAAAACTTAAAATATTTTTGATAAAAGATTTGGGTAAGTTGTATTAGGTTATGTGTTCAATTTTCACTTATATAAAAAAATATATATTTTTAGTAAAATTAAAAAATGTTTAATAAAATTATAATTCTTCTTAGTGCTGCCTGCTCAGGTGCTCTGTATTTAATAAAATTTAAATATATTATGATATCAACTAACTAAAATTAAGAAAAATAAATACACATATAATTTTTTGGCCTGGGCTCAAATTGGAGCCCGGCTCCGCCACTGCTTATTATTATAAAGAATACATACTCATCAATGTCTGTTCACATTACCATTGGATGATACAAGAAAAGCCAAATATCTATCTTCCCAATAGAGCAGGAGCAGTGCTACCGTTGAACTTTGATGCGAACTCAAAAGAGGTCTTAAAGCTCCACTACTTATACTACTTGTTTGGTTCAGATAGACCGTGAATATTTATCGTATAGGTATGCGCTCATATATATATCTAAGAGAGAGAGATGGTATTGTCTTGAAGCCAATGTACCAATCACTGCACACTGACAATAGGCGTATAGCCAGGACGTGGTGTGTGTGCACAGTGTTGGCAGCAATGAAATATGAGTTGAGAACCATGTACTTGTGGTCTTTAGCCTTTATTTACAATGTTTACCTCCATGGGCTTGGGCCTTTGAGATCTCCAAGTTGTTAGCTCTTTAGTATCATTATTGGATTATGAGTCTTATTCCTTAATCCTCTAGTGGTTGGGATATCAGTAAGATAAGTCTTAATCTTTTGTTGAATAAGTTGTTGGGATATGGATCCACTCCATAACAGTTTTTCCCCAGCCCGATAGTTTGAGAGCTCGAACTATAGGGGTGCATAAGTTTTAGAAAGACCTCAGTTATACCGGGCTATTATGTCTAGATCTTGGCGTTGGGTCAAGCTATTATTACTTTCACATGCTCGGTCAAGGTAGATTTCTGACAAATAAATTCTCATTGGAACTGATCCAGGGTTCACCTCCATTGGGACTTAAACTGACTCGCGGTGAAAATTACGAGAAAGGCGTAGAGGCCAAGGTCGGGCCTAGTTGCCATCACATCAGAATGACTTCCCATTTCAGCTGTTGTCTTGACGGTTACGCAAATCCATATGTCACTTGGCTATTGATGGTTTGTGCATCGTGGAGAATGAGTCGCCCTTACTTTTCGCAGGTCATGATGGCATGTATTTAATGTGTGCCACATGAAATTTCCTTTTTGCCCTTGGCCTTTCAGTTACACATTGGCCTTTCAATTTCACGCCCAATGATTGAGTTTCATATTTGCTTGGGTTTTAAGTTCATTTTAAACTCATTTTATTCTCATTCTTTGTTTCCTGAGTCTTCTGCGTTTTTTGTACCCTCTGCTCATTTGGAGAGCTTGTTCAGGAATTCTTGCGCATTTGCCTCCATTTTTCCTTGAAACAGGTATTTCTTAAACACCTTTCTCCTCCTTCCTTTACCTGTTGTTGTATTTCTTTCGGATCGTTGCATTCTGGCAGTGTAATTTTGGGGTTTTTCTTTTTGGAAACCCTTCCTTCTCCTTTCCTACAAACGACGCCAATGTTTGGTCCAGATAGACAGTGAGTATTTACTGTATAGGTATGCACTCGAAGATATCTAAGAGAGAGATATTGTATTGGCTTGAAGCCAATGTACCATTCACTATGCACTGACAGTAGGCATATAGCCAGGACGTGGTGTGTATGCACAATGTTGGCAACAACGGAATATGAGTTCAGAATCGTGTACCTGGGGTCTTTAGTGTAAGAACCCGCACCGTTAAATTAAGAAATTAAAGTAATTAATTATGATTAATGAGATAATTCCATAATTGACCCTAATAATTATGAGAAGTCTTAAATAATTATTGTAAGTGGTTAATAATGTTGAAAGTCGATTTTCTGACGAAAAGTGCAGATACCGGTTCTGCTCCATGGTATAAATGCGTACCGATGAAGTATCCCGGAAAATTATAAAAAGTATGTATATGTCACTAAAATAATATATAGGACTAGCATAACAAGTTTCAGGTCAAAATAATGAGAACTGGTGCCAGAACTGATACTGGCTAAGTAAAAGCGCGTATCGGCAAAGTGCTGCGAAAAATAAAATAAAAATATGAAAAATCTTAGAAAAATGGCTAGGTTCAGAATCCTAAGTTTGGGATTAAAATTCTAAGCGTAGTTATTGACGCTAATACAGTGCGATTAAAACTTAAGTGACCTATAGAAGGCCTTGGCACATGATCCTAGTTCTATTCTTTGTGCCTCCTTCATGTGAATTTGCTGAGTTTGAGGCTGCCACCTTTTCCACCCTCTTCTTCCTCTATAGAAACCTCCAAGAGAGCATTTTTCTTCTTGTTCTTTCACCACAATACCTTGTATAGGTGGGAGCAAGCCTTGGGTGCTTGAGAAGCTACTCCATTTCTGAGTTTCAGCTGCTTGAGTGTGAGGTGTAGGAGCTGACTTGTTGGTTTGGGTGGTGGGAACCTTTTTGATGACATTTTGAGCTTCAAAGAAGCCATCTTTTGTGTTAAAGACCAACCTTTGATCATTATTTTCGTGTACCCTTGGAGTCAGCACCTTGGAGCTGACTTGTGAGCTCCAAGAGCCCTTGCGCTTGCTGTTTTGAAACTTTGGGGTAAGTTGTTGAACCTTGATCATGAGTTTTCTCTAATAAAGTGGAGTCTTGGCATGTTTAATGAGTTGTTTAAGTAACCAACACCATCACTGACCTAAATGGGTTTAAAGATGCATGCTTTAACATTTTAAAGTGTTAAAAATGGAACCTTGGGAGTGATATCTAGCGAAATGAAAAAACTGCATTCTGTCGCAAAATACCAGGATATGATATCCGGATATTGATATCCGGATATGGGGTTTATGATATCCGCATATTGATATCCGGATATTGGACTTGTGATATCCGGATATGATATCCGGATACAGATATCCGAATATGCCTCCGACAAATATCCGGATATTCTGTGAATTTCGAGACAGTGACGGTTCTGTGCAGACAGAACTGTATTATGGGTTTATGGACCCATGATTGATTAAGTGGAACTTCTGTAATGACTAATTAAGTCAGAATCAAAGTGATTAAGGGCTTATGGCTTGTGGGAAGCCTAAAGACATGAAACGTAAAAAGAAAGCGTTGTCTTTATGTCATATACTTGTAGAGTACGATTGTTGATATAATTGCTGGTCTAAAACAGATTGTGATTCTGCTGCTTGTGGACTTTGAGCTTGGTTGGACTCTTGGTTGGATAGTTAGCTTGCGAGATAAGCTTTCGTGTCCTCGGTTTAGCCATTGTTGGTTCCACCATACCCCATGGGGGGATGGTTTATATGCATGATGTGTTTTCATGTATTGATTTTGAAATGCTGTTGAGCTGTTATGTGCAAGTGCTTATAATATGCATGTGTTGTTCCATCTAGACGGTAAGCCTGTGTTTGTAGTAGACATGCCATAGGGTGATTCTGTGGGTGGGTGTAAGTAGTACTTGCACTGAATGTAGGCAATAGACGTATGTAAATCCTGCATTTCTCTGGCCAGTAGAATAGATGACACACATGACATGATTATTCTGCTGCATTGCACTGATTTTGGAACTTATGTTATATTCCTACTTTTGAACTTATATTGCACATGTAAGTGAGCTTGGGGTGGAGAAATCCTTGAGGACCCCTTGCTTACTAAGATTTCTGTTTAGAGATCTCACCCCACATTTGGGGCACATATTTCAGGTTTAGGTAACTCGGGGGTTGAGACCTCGGGCGGCAGGAGGCCGAAGCTGAGTTAGATATCTGCTGTTATGATGACATGTTGGATGCTGACATGTTATTTATTTGACTATGTTGTTTGATTTGTGCCTCTGTTGGGCTTTGTTGCCTTATTTGGTGAGCATGAGGATTGTCCATGCCACATTCATTGACTATGCTTTATTTTTGGAGTCGAGTTGTATAATGTATCAGGATATTGTCTGGACTACTTGTTGTAGATCCGTGACTTAGATACTCACTTAATTATAGTATGAGGTTATTCAGTGTAGATAGCTGTCTATTTGCAATTTACATACATGCAATGTTTTTAAAAGGATTAAGTAATCAACTTGATAATTGATAATGACGTCATAATTGAAAAGAAAAAGTTAGCTTCCGCATTTAATTGAGCTGCACTTAATACCGTAATATGATAACAAATCCCGATGCATACGAGGTGTTACATTTAACCTTTATTTATAATGTTTGCCCCCATGGGCTTGGACCTTTGAGATCTCCGGGTTGGACCTTTGAGATCTCCAGATGGTTAGCTTCTTAGTATCATGATCGGATTAGGAGTTTTATTCCTTAATTCTCTAGTGGTTGGAATATCATTAAGATAAGTCTTAATCTTCTGTTAGATAAGTTGTTGGGATGTGAATCCAGTCTATAATATTACCCTTCGTAAACCAGAGAATCCCACATATATAAAGTCATTCAAGTACTGATTCATATCAAGATTCAACAACAAAAATTTCACAACATAATGCTACTATATTGAAAGTTAGCATGGTGTAAACTATGATCTTTAGGAAGTTTCACTATCAATTGAAAATAATAAATTAAAAATTTATAAGATTTTGGCAATATTCAAGTCCCTTATGATCATAAAATTTCTTTATTTTTTCATATATATAGTGAAGTATATTATATACACTTATATACACTTATATATATATATATATATATATATATATATATATATATATATATATATATTAACATCCTTAATGCGTTCAATGAGAGTATCACATGGCATAATTAGCGATAGTTGCTAAGGTTGATCTCTAAAGTAATACTCTATTAGGTTATGCTCTAAGTGGTAGAGAGAAGTCCTAAGGAGAAAGGAACTTGCAATAATATCCATTCCTTTCATTAATTTATTAAATTACAATAGATGTAATGGCTAATGATTTCCTTAATTATTTTTACCTAAGCATAAATAGTTAGTATTTCTACTAACCGGTTCATCCTTTAGGATTAATCCGGTCAGGAGTTGAGAGTAGTTAAGGACTCCCCTTTCTAACAGATGCGCTTCCCAGGCCTCAAACTTGTATCTCCACCTTACAGGGGCCTTAAGCTGCTACCACTCGGCCAACACCTTGTTGGTAAGCGTAGATAGTTAAACACCTAATTGTAAATATTTATACATCTGACAATGCCAAAAGCCCAAAACCAATAGTTGGACCACCAAAAGTCAAGACTCAAACATATGGGCTATAAGCTGACAGTTCCAAATTTGTTTTGTTAAAACATATGCTTTTGTGCATTTTGTCGTTTTTCGCTTTTTCTTTTCGCAGAGTTGGTAGGAAAATACTTTTAGTGCTACGGAAGTACCGATACTCAATGTATCCTTTATCAAATATGGAAAAAAGTAACATATCTGTATTATTCTTGTCTTTATCGTTATTTACTCTCATATCTATTTTTTTTCTTTTTCGGTAAAAAAATATCTACTTCCGTAACGTTGAAAATGTGCTCAGTTAGTAGATGGATAATTCAACTTCATTTTGTCATATAAGGGAGTTTAGCTTATGTAACATGTAAAAAATGTAGGCCATATAATTAATTATAATAATAAGAACAAAAATAATTTGGTTTATGGAAATTTGAAAGTAGACTATGAGCTTCTTTGATATAATTTTTTTATAGATAAAAGCTACTTTTAAGATAAAGTCAAAGAAAAGAGCTTAAAAAATTAAGTTAACAATTATTTGGTAATTGTATAAAGTTGTTCTGATGGTTTTGAAGGAGGAAAGATGAAAATTTGTTGTTAGGATAAAGATTAAGGTAAAGAATAAAATTTATAAATACAAGTTTAAAACAAGGGTAAAATT
This sequence comes from Gastrolobium bilobum, assembly GCF_033153095.1. Taxonomy (NCBI): domain Eukaryota; kingdom Viridiplantae; phylum Streptophyta; class Magnoliopsida; order Fabales; family Fabaceae; genus Gastrolobium; species Gastrolobium bilobum. Next base: position 32,744 of record NW_026895174.1, on the reverse strand, counting down.
GTTAAATAAATATAAGAACTCTAAAAGGTTGACACATGTAACACCCCATCTACAGTCGGTGTATTTTCATCAGAATAGTATTAAACGCAACTAATTAATCGAATAAATGTGGAAGCTAATCATATTAATTCATAATTAATCTCGTATAAGAATGTGACTAAACTTTTTCTGTTCTATGTTAATTTATAATAGTTACTTGTATGTCAAGTTAATTTCATTCTATATTACTTGTTCTTCCAATTACCTTATTTACTAATTACATTCGTGCTTAATTACACACTACTTGAATTATGAACTATGGAAGAACACTCTTCAACGTATTTTCTCAACAATTACACATACTAGGACATCCAATCACACCTAAATTGTTTATTTTAGCTACTCTCATTTTTCTTAACATTTATTAAGGCACCACACTCCGTAGAGATGGATTTAAGCCTTCCATATTTAAATTTCATAAGGTTTACAAGCATTTCCTTTTAAACATTTATTTCTACTTCTGTTCGCCCAGAATATCCGGATATATGTCGGGGAGATATCAGGATATGATATTTGAATTCCTGATATCCGGATATTAGATCACCAATATTCGGATATTCCATGACTGTGGCGAAATGGAATATCTCTCTCCAGGCTGAGGGTTTAGAATTTACCCCTCTTGTCCCGTATCACTTCCTCTTGTACTTAGTTGTCTTTACCTAAGACGTATAACAAGTGTCAACCATATATGTGGTTTAGTTAAGCTATCTAGTGCTTTCCTTAGCATCTAAATCATCATGTCTAAAGGGATTTGATTAAGTGATACATGTATACATATTGACACCTAGCAATCCTTTACTTAGGTCATTTTACATACAAATCATATTATAAAATAATAACAAAGATGATTAATCATATCATTACATCATATGACCCACTACAAATACTCAATGACATAACTTATACATGTTCTCTAACTGAAATAACCTGCTTGATCAAGAAGGCATAGACAACCCCTATGCTCTTTACAGATACAAACATAACATAATATGTCAAATGGAAATCATGCCTCATAGGAATATATAAACAACATATCATGTCAATGCATGCCTCATGTCATGCTAGAATATCAATGCCGACCTCTTGCCACTAGATGAATCAACATCAACAATATCAGTACATGAAAATGTGCCCTAGAGGGGGTGAGATTTTGACAAATCTCAGTAAGACAAGGGGTCTTCAAGGATTCCTCCGCTCCAAGATCACTTACCGACATAGTATAAGTTCAACAAAATAATAAAATAATATGAGAAGTAAATATATATGACTGTGCAATGCAGTATATGTTCATGTCATGTGTGTATGCAACCAATGTTGCACTGACATCGACACGGGACACGAGACACGACACGATCTTTGACACGTTAATTCTAAAAAATGCCATATTTCGACACATTAAGACATATTTTGATATTAAATAATATTTTTAATATATATAAAATGATTTATATTTAATACATATAGTAGTCCATAATAATTTATATAACCAATCAAATATTCAAATTTCATAACGTAAATATAAAGCAAAAGGAATTTTTCATACCTTGTTAATTTTTTATGTCAAATTCCATATTAGAAAAAAATTGACTTATAAATTAATTTTTCATTTTTAGTTAATAAAATAAAATTTAGAACTAAGAAAAATGTGTCAGATGCGTGCCAAAGCATTGACTGCGTGTTCCAAAATGTTGGCTGGGTATCAGAACGTGACGGAGCGTGTCGGTGTCTGACATGCAATTTTTTTAAAAAAACACGTGTCGATGCTTTCTAGTATGAAACTATTCTACTGATCAGAGAACAAAGTAGGCTTTACGCATGCCTGCAACCAACACAGAGTATAAGTGGCTCTCTTTATACCCCCACACGCGAATTTACCACCTTATATGGCTTCTGCCATACATCAAGGATTACCACCCGGTGTGGGAGCCCCATATGCATATACATATAACAATTGCACCAAATAACTCTCATCTCAGTCAAATATCCAATGCTCATAATATAACAGATATCATTTACAAAACACATACCAAGCACATAAACCAACCTCCTATGGAGTTTGGTGGAACATACAACAGATCAATTCGAGGACCAAAAGCTTACTTTTATCAGCAATATACTCCAATGTACTCTAAATATCCAAAGGATCATAACCATTGGCTCTTGCGAAATCACAACCTATTTCAAAAATATAAAGGTAATTAGTAATTATACTCATTTACGACATTCTTTTATACATTATTTTTACGTATAGACACCAACTCAAAGTGTGAGGAATTAGATCAACTCCCTAGGGTCCCATACCTTTTAGAAACTTACTTACAAGCACAATAGAGTTTACAAGTCGTTTCCTTGAAATTCATTTAAAGGAAACTACTCTAATTGTGAATATGACAACAAATCTTGTTTACCATTTTTAAAACCGCAATTGAAACTATTTAGCAAAAATTCTACGATTTTAATATATTAAACTAGACATCTCAAGCTTTCTAACGACATATTATTTGTCTCAATTGGAGTTGTATAACTCCGGATACGTTTTTCGCAAAGTGACTACTGCAAACTGAATTTCTAGCAACCAAGACTCAACTTCAAACCAACACAGCGATCAAACCACTTACCCAATAGCTATGAAATTTTAAAATTTGTATCCCTATGTGTTATCTTCATATAGGTCCAAATCTCACTCAATTTGGAGCTCTGTAGCTCGAGATGCCAAATTTTTACTAAAATAGGTCGTTGTTGTCAAAATATCCGGATATGTTACTGTTCATATCCGGATATTCATCGCAGAATATCATTTTTTTTGTCCAAAACATCAATTTTCAAGATTTAATCCAAAAAGGTTCCATTTTTAACATTTACAGAGGTTCAAGCTATCATTTTTAAGCTTGTTTAAGCTAGTGGTCATCTTGGTTACTCATTTTTCTCATTTAACATGTCTAAGTTCTTACAACACACATCTTAAAAAAGTTCTTTTTATAAAATTATGTTTGGTTAACATTATGCTTCTAAACAAAAGAGAAATTAAAAATAAAATATGTCAACGAACACAGAGTCGTAATTGTTGTTATTGTCCATTGAAGGAAGTTGATATTTTTTGTATAGTAATAACTCTTATAGTACCAAATAGAACCTCTAAAGGATATCTTATGATATAATTTGTAGATACAAGTTATGTTTGATAATAACAAAGAGGAAACAACAAAAAGAGAACAACCTTGCCCAAGAGCAGAAAGCATTAACCATGGTAGAGATTGAATATGTATGTTGGAGCCACACAAGAAGATTAATGACATCAAAGTTGCAACAACATGGATGAGCTTTGAGAATAGCAAGGATTCAAGATCAATTCAATAAAGTCCAACAAGGACGAATAGAAAAACTAAGGTCAAAGGCAACAAACTATGGACAATATCTAAGAGAAGATCAAATATCACAACCATGGTGAAAAAGGAGCAAAACCAACAAATTGTCAAGCATTGTTATATCCAACAAGTCAAAGCATCAAACTCAAGTAAAGATCTAAGACGCAAGACATGAAGTTAAGTCAAAACCATATTTAGAATATATCTTTAGAACTTAGACTTATATGTAAGAGTATATGGTATATTGCATTCCATGAGCTCAAAATTTTTCTCAAAGTAAACATGTTTTTCAAATTGCATAATCCATAACCTTTAAATAGTTTAAAGAAATTTGAAAAACCCAAGGAAAATATCCTTGACATGTTTATAACTTCAAAACATATTCATCAAGTCAAGATCTTTCATAAAAAGTGGTTGGAAGCAAGCTAGAACACATTTGAACTTAAAATTTGCTGCATAATTTGGTTTCTGTCTGTCAGAAAATTTTTCGTATCAAAAATGACAAATTTGGATCTTGTGTTCTTTATAAAGGGTGTATATCTTTCTTTCTTGTTTCCAAAGAGACCAAAATCACATTAATCTGACAAGTATATCTCAAGTTATGCCCAAAATATGAAACAATGTTCTTGTTGTGAGGTTGGGAATCGATTACCAGCATATGGTAATCGATTACCCACCCTTTGGTAATCTATTTTCACTACGACAAAATGCCTATAACAACTTTAAACGGCTAGTTTTGGATAAAAAATCACTATATATACATTCCCAACAACTCAAGAGCTAATTGGGTATATTCCTACACATCTTAAGCATACTTTGAGAGTCTCTACATTATCATTTTCATATTCTTTCATATTTTTCAAAGATCAAACATATCTGAGCTCATATTGTGAAAATCTATATACCCATAGTGCTTTAAGTTGTATATCCATAATTTGAGAGTGTATATTTATTTCCAAACAATTCCTCTTTTGTATTCTTGAGTTGAGAGAGATATGAGACCCATTATATTTATACCTGTGAAGCTTGATGAATAGTGAAAGAATTGGTCGATCGAATTTAGTCTGGACGTAGGTCACAAGTTGTAGTGATCGAATCAGGATATATTGAGTTTTCATTTTTCTAAACTGTCACTCTTTATTTCTAGCACTTTAATTGCTTCTTTTTGATATCTTGCATGTGCTAGCATAAGCTTTATAATTGTGATATATTAAATGTTATGAATTCTTTGAATATATTGATTAGCTTTTTCATATATTAAAGTTTGCTTGAAATGATAACTTAGAAACTAGAATAGGATTTTGGCGAAAATTTTGTAATATTCATTTCATCCCCCCTCTTTTTTTCTTGAGTATGAAAGCCACATTCTTAACATAATTTACTCAAAAAATAAATAATAAATAAAGACCTTATTTTATGGTGCAGGAAGATGATAGAATTTTTATTTTATCAACTCTACTTTAATGTAAAAAGCAACAAAACAATTTAACCTTAAAATTTATTAATTAAAGATTTTACTTTATTTTGACAATAAATTAAGGGATTAATATGGGAGAGATATTTTTTTCATTAATTAAAGGCCTCAACTTTAAAAAAAATATTCCAATAATACTTTTCAATTGAAACAAATATTTTAGATCATATATTGTACTCCTTGTGTTTTGTGCAAGTCTCGTAATTATTTTCATATTTCATATTTCAAGTTGAATGTGTTTGTCTTCTTTTTTTTTTTTTGGTAATCAAGAGGGGCATAGCCCCACAAACAGACACTAGAAACACAAAAAAACAACGACAATATCACAGGGAAACTACATAACAGAAAGGAAAACAAAAAGACCAACTAGGGTTTTCAGCGTCAATGAGCAGCAAGCATCACAAGACTTGGATCCAGCAGGTCAGCAGCAAGCAAATTGATGAGCTCACTATGTGGAGACGAGATTGTGATGAGACCATAGGGATCATCCATCGCCTTCTTCGCAATCCAATAAATACAGTAGTTGCAAGTCCTTGAAACATGCTTTAACAAGACAGACCAGTCTTTATTGAGAACGGCTCTAATCTTAGGTACCAAGGGGAGCTTTCGAGTTTCATTACCAGATGTGGTAAGAAGGCTAATAGCTTGAACAGAATCTGATTCCAAAACAATATTCTTCCAACCATATTTCCAAGCAAAATCCAACCCATGGAAAATGGCCCAGAGTTCAGCTTGTAATGGGGAGAAGGAGCCAATAAAGGCAGAAAATCCACATATCCAAGATCCATTCCAGTCTCTCAAGAGGCCACCACAAGCAGCTCTATTATCAGAAGCCGCACCATCAACATTTAATTTTAGAGAACCTTGAGATGGAGTAGTCCAAACAGGGAAGGAGAGAAGGGGAAAATCTTTTAGAAAATCCTGATTATTTCTTTTTATGCTGCAGTACCTGATTTCCTCTATAGATTTAGCAAGAACAGACGAAGGATCATCTGGTCTCTTGGCATTCACTTCATAAAGCTCTTTGTTTCTCCAAGACCACAGGTAGTTGCAGACAGTAAAAAACAGGTCCCTCCAGTCTTTAACATGACTATTCCTCAGGTTCAAATTAAGAGAGATCCACTCTTTGAAAGAGGTGGAGCTAAAAAAACTGAGTCGTAGAGGGTGTAGTATTGGGATGAGCCAAACCTTTGCTGCTTTATGACAGTCTCTGAAAGCATGTAAGCAAGTCTCCATTTTATCTGGGCACGAAGGGCAGCTATCTGATGAATCACTCCATCTGGCTTTTTGTTCTTTGGTTAGCATTCTTCCATGAAGCATCTTCCACATGAGAAATTTGACCCTTTCTTTTCCTTTCCAGTTCCAGATACGGTCCCAATTACTATTTATAATGACCCTAATTTTGTGATCTTAAATTTGAGGGTAATGATGAGGATCTTATGGTCATAAATAGAATGAGAATGAAATTCTAAGAATTTTGATACCCATATTGAGGGTATTATACACAAATGAATTTTCATCTGTTAATTTTGACTGCTGACGTAATAACAGTCAGTAGAATAGCTTCAAATTAGCAAATTATAGTTAAAGAGATAATCTAATGATATAAGCATCATGAATTAGGTTAGGATATATTTTGATGAAGATTGATACCCATATCGGGGTATTTTTCAAAAGTCACTTTTGCCGGATATTTTGTACTGCTGTAGCAGCAGTCGGTAGAATCTCGAAACGAGAAAAAGATGAGAAAATGGAAATAAAGACCAATATATGCCTAACAAGTCATAATTAGACCAAAAATGTTAAAGTTAGAGTCTTGGGTGTTTCAGGGTAGAAATTTGATAACCATTCAGAGAAAAATTACACCGGGTGTCATTAAATGACAGAAAGTCACTTAATGACATGGTGAAAACCCTAAAAATATAAGAAGACTCTTCCCCTTCCCTTCCCATCAGCATCCCACTTCACTCTCTCTACCTTGGAGGTTTTCAAATTTTCTCCACCTTCTCTCTAAGATCCCACCACCTAAACTTCATTAAAATCCAAAACACTCTTCACCAAAGTTGTTCCCCTCATCATCCTCTTCAAAAATATCCTATTTTTAATAATTTAAAAGTCAAATTTTCATGGTGGAAACTTTCCCATACAACAGCGATTTTGGAGCTTCTTCATGCTATGGAGATGTTATTTTGAGTTCTCTTGGAAGAACACTCATTGGTGCTTGTTTTCTTGAGTCTAGTGTAAGTTTCTTACATTTTCTTCTTGAAAAACCCTACCTTTTCTCTTTTAAATTCATGTTCTTGGTTCTAAATCCTTGAATATTTCATGAAAGTGGATTCTTGGTAAAAAAGAAGCATTCTTGGTAAGTAAAGGTTAGATCTTGATCTAAAGGAGCCATCTTGGAGAGGTAAGGCTTGAATCCATGGAAAAGATGAATCCAAACCCTTCTTCCTCCCACTTTCCATTTCGTCCATAATAATTATATGTTTATAATGATGTTGTAAATTATTAAAAATGGGGTCTTGATGGTTAAATGTGTGGTAGAGGTTTAAAACTCAAGAAAGATGAAGACTTGTAAGAAAAAGTGTCACCTTTGGCTTGTGTGTGAGTTGTTTTTGATGTGGATGAACTAAGAACCCTAAAAACTCCATGCTTTGATTCTGCCTTCTTCATTAATATTAGGGTTTAGGGTTAAAATTAATAAATGTGACACCTTTGGGACTAAAGACATAAAGGTCTTAATTAAACCATGAAAGTGTGTTAAAAAGACAAGTAAAAACCTTAATCTTATGACTATGCAATTCAGCCATATGGATATATATTAGGGTTTGATGTCTTAAAATGGTTCTAAGACTTAATTAGGACACTAATGGAGGGACCAAGTGAGGTGGATTAAGCATAATTGATTAATTAAATCTTAAACACATTTAAGGCTAAGTAACAAGTTTTTAGGAAAAATTGGAGAGAGCATATATCTCTTCTCAGAGGACATAAAGGGTTGTGCCTTATATCAAGTTTAATCTTTAGATGTTAGCTATGTGGTGTCAAAATTTGGTATCAATTGAAGATGTATTCCATTCTGTATGTTTGTTTGAGTGAAGACTGCACAGAGAGGCCATGTGCAGGGGCGTTGTACATGGCTGCAACTTCCACGAATTGTTTATTCCTCTGTACTTACTCAAATTAGGATAATAATATGTCGAATTAAAGATAAAGGTGTCTAGTTGTCTACATAAAAATTTGAGAGCAATTGGTTTAGTATATTTTCCATAATCGCAGATATGGTAAAAGATGTTTAGGGCTCTGTTCGGAGTTGGCAAACAGCTTTGCTTGTCCAACTTCAAATGGTGATAACTGGAGCTAGGAAACTCCAAATGAGGCATGTGATACCTTGTTGGAAATTTAATTGAGTCTATATTAACAAACTAAAAGATGAGAATTTTATAACAAGTGTGTTACGCTCAGTGACTAGAAAACAGAAGCATGCACAATTATGGGAAAACCGTAAAAGTGATATTTAAGCTAAGTGGGCTTAGGGGAACCCTTAGTAACTCATAATAATCATAAATATGGCTTGGATGAAGTTACCTATGTGAGCCTTGCATGTGATTCTAATTTATGTAATTAATTGAAGATTCGGGTAGCTTGTAATAATGCACTAAAATACGTAATTATGTAATAATTTGTCTAGACTTGTAATGGGCATATTATTGGCATATAAGTATGAAAAGTGAAATCATTAAATGATTAAGTCATGGATATGACTTGATTAATTAATATGTAATTAATGATGTGAATGGTTCCTACTCTAGGTGTGCCTAGAGAACCGTACACTTGAGGATTTTGTTGGAGCATACGTATACTATTGGAGTGTGGGCTTGTGCTAAGCTCCCTGAGGTAAGCTCCTAGTTCTAGTTGACTCCTCTCTCTTGTGGCCCCACCATGATGGTGGGCATTATGGTTATATTGTATGAAAGTATATGGTATGATGTATATGTGCATTCATTCACATTCATAAAGTTGTTATATGATCTTGACGTTATGATGATGCACTGATGATATATGTTATGAGGATCCTGACTAGTGATCATGGTATGTAGGCTGCCTATGACTTGACTCTGGGAGCTATTTCATACTGAGGTTGTGTTGACTGTCTATGGCTTGACCCTGGAAGTCACACATGTGTAACCGTCTATAGCTTTGACCCTGGGGTTACACAAGGATGATACGATGATGCTATGTTTTTGCTGTATGTTTTTATTATATGCTTTATATCTGACTTGTCATGCAGGAAGTGGGCTCAGGGGATTAGAGGATCCTCTATGAACCTTGAGCTTACTGAGATGTTATCTTACCCCGTTTGGGGACATCATTTCAGGTACACAGAGTAGTGGTGATGCTTCTTGGGCAAGGCCCCCGCATTGGAGTAGATGATGATGCAGTTGATGATTTTATATTATGTTTAGATTTGATGTTAGAATGTAGACTTGTTAACATGCTGAATTATTTTATGGAGATTATTGTATGTGTTTATTTAGGCTCGTGATTGTATCTTTAGAGCTATGGATTAATTACTGATGTTTTTATAATTTGAATTAATATAGACTTGATGTATGCATTCAGTTAATTTGGGCATGGAGCCTTCTTGTTTGTATTGACCCATTGAGGGGATTGCAGTCCGTGTGGGACTTGCAAGCTGTCTGTTTAAATTATTATATTTATCAAGTTAACTGTATGTGTGGGACCAGGTTCCCAATTATCCAAAATACAGCTGTTATGTTATCCGTGAGACTCCGTCAGGAATGACAATTGATGTCATATCTTGATGGTCAATGGCCACTAATACTGGCTCATGGGATTAATTACTAGATGTATGTTTAGATTTACGCTTTCGCAGTATCTCACGTGAACGTTTTTAGAAATATTTTTATAAAATGTTTTGGAAAAAGTTTACTCGTATTTTTATAAGATGTTTTATTCCTTTTCAAATAAAGTCTTCCGTTGTGAATGTTAAATATCATGTATGTTAACAACCGGAGTACTACGGGATGTTACACTATTGATAGGATAAGAATTTGAATTGATCAAGTTGCTGTAAGCTGATTTGACTATGGACTGACCCGGTTTCTTGTTTTTCCAGCTAACAAAATCATCTCCTGCTTCCCCATCTAGATGCAGAATTGCCAGAATCTGGTTTACCACACTCAAATCAAAATGAATGAGAAGGAACTGAACATTCTAACTCTCTCCAGTAAGAAAACTGGTATGATTAATCTTAAGATCAGAAACCTCAGTTGTAGGGGGAACAGATGCAAGAGAGAGGAGATTAGGGTTGAGGCCAGTCCAATTATCCTTCCAGAAAGCAATCTTCTTCCCATTTCCAATCTGCCATAAGTGTTACTTATCATGTCAGGCCAGATCTTACATAAGCTTTTCCATAAGTGAGAGTCATATGGTTTGCAAGAGACCTCCTTCATAATATCTTTGTTTCTACCATATTTGGAAATAAGAACTTGAGCCCAAAGATGAGAAGGAGATTAAATTAGAGACCAGGCACACTTCTGAAGAAAAGCTTCATTTTGCTTTCTTAGATTAATAATTCTCAATCCTCCCTAATATTTTGGGAGCTTGAGTTGATCCCAGCTAACAACATGGTTTCTTTTATTAGATTCTGAGTCACCCCAAATAAAGTTCCTCTGTGTTTTTCAATGTCATCGCAAATACCTTTAGGAAGGAGACTGTTCTGCATGTGAAACATAGGGATGGCTGAGATGACTGATTTAGCCAGAGTAACTCTCCCTTCCATGGACAAGCAATTTTTTTCCAGCCTTGCAGCCTACCGTTTACTCTATCTATTATTTCTCTATAATTCTGCTTATTGATTCTGTCATGCTTCAGCTTATAGCCCAAATATCTGCCAATGTTTTTTGTATGTGAAAAATCACTGATCTCCACAATAGCATTAGCAAGCTCAGTAGAAACATTCTTAGAGAAAAAAATGTTAGATTTGAGATAACTAACCTTTTGACCCGACATATTTCTAAAAGTGGCAAGGCAGTTCGTTATGATCTTTATCTGGTCAATGCTAGCTTCACCAAAGAGCAGTAAATCATCCGCAAAAAGGTGAGAGATTGTGGGTCCACCTTTACCAGCTGTCATGGGCTTCCATTCTTTGCTATCAATGGAATCAGTAATTAAGTGGGACAACTTTTCCATGCAGTGAACAAAGATATAGGGAGATATGGGTCCCCTTGTCTCAGGCCTCTGCTGGGGGAGACTCTACTCGATTTAGCACTATTTCAAAGGATTTATAGATCAGAAGAGGAAATACAATGCATGATGAGATTCACCAGAGAATCTGGGAGATTGATCTCGGCTAGCACTTTATGAATGAAACTCCAAGACATACGATCATAATCTTTTTCAAGATCGATCTTGATTGTAAAAAAAACCCTTTTTTCCTTTCATCCTATTCATAGAGTGGACCATCTTCTGAGCAATAGCAATATTATCCTGGATTTGGCTATTGGGGACAAAACTGACCTGATGAGGGAAGAAGAGCTTATTTAGGATGGGTTTAAGCTTCCTCTCTATGATTTTACTAATACCTTTATAGAGCACTGAACAGAGAGCAATGGGCCGAAATTGAGAAATCTTATCAGGCTTGGCCAGCTTAGGAATTAGAACAAGGAAAGTTTTATTAGTATCCCTCACTTCAGCTGGATTATTCCAAATCTGATTCACACACTCAACAACTTGGTTCTCCATTAATTCCCAGTTTTTTTGGAAGAAAATAGCAGGGAAACCATCAAGACCAGGAGCTTTAAGACCATTCATGGAGAAGAAAGCCTCATTTATCATTAGCTCAGAAATAGGATCCTTCAGAACCTTCAACTCAAAATCTTCAAAGGCAGGCCAATTGGATCTTGTAACAGCCCAGGGTCTGTTATGATTCTCTTCTGAAAATAAATTGATGAAAAACGAGTGGATAAGCTTAATCAGGTTATCTTCTTCTCTCATAAAGTTCCCTTCGTCATATTTCAATTCCAGGATTTTATTCCTTGTTCTCCTGATAATAGTGGTGGTATGATAAAATCTAGTATTTCGATCACCATCTGCTATCCATTTACATCTCGCTTTTTGGAACCAAAGCGCTTCTTCTTGTTCCAAAACACAATTGAGTTCATCCCGGAGGGCCTTATCCAGATTTGACTAAACCTGATCCAACTGGTTATTGTGTTCATTTGGGTTTCATGAAGCTTTTTGAGGAGGTATATTTCCTAACTTGAATATAGCCAAAAGCTCTTTTGTTCCAAGACTTTAAAGGGTTAACCAAATCACTCAGGCTCTGGTTGATCTTAATATGAGACTTCCAAACGAAATTAAAGAAATGGGGAAAGGTTAAATGCTATTGCCAAGCCACCAGAAATCTAAACGGCCTTTCCTTCCAGGAGAACTCTTTTGGGAATAGAGAAAGGAGAAGAGGGTTGCGATCTGAATTTAGGCGAGGAAGGGATCTCACATTGGCTTTCTCAAAAACAACTCTCCAATCTGCATTAGCACAAATTCTATTAAGTCTTTTGTAGACCCTATCAAGATGAAGCCACTTGGGACCCCTCCAAGTAAGCTTTGAACCTCTACAGCAAAGATCCAAGAGATTGCAATCATTTAGGAAAGAGGAGAACTTCAGGCATCTAACAATGTTTACAGAGGCTCCCCCTTTTGTCTCACTAACAAAAGCTATTTCATTGAAGTCTCCCATCATGACCCAAGGCCCCACTACATTATCACTGATCCTTTTGAGATATGGCCACAGATTCTCACGAACTTCCTCTCTAGGATTAGCATAGACCACAGTTAAAAAGAAAGTGCTCCCTAAATTGACAGAGCAAGACATATGGATGTATTGTGTAACACCTCGTATATCTAAAACGTATAACTATATATGAAAATAAGGATTAAAGGGTAGAATTAGTGAAAATTCTGAAATTAAGGCCAAAATACAAAGGAAGGGTAAAACGGTAATTAGCCAAACACATAACCTTAGGAAGGTAAAATTGAGTAGGAGGTCCAAATGATAAAAATAACCTTGGAAATGGATTCAGAACGAAAAATTGAGTGGCTAGGCAAGTTTCTGAAAATTCGGTGAATAACGTTTTTACTAGGTAAAAATATCGCAGTACAGTTGCATCGTAAAGCGTGCCAATTAAATTTTGAGCTCTAGGTTTGGAAATAAGTTATAAATGGTATATAGGACTAGGAAATATGATTTCTGATGAAAATTGACGGAAATTAGTGAGTTTGGGGAAGCGTGCCCACGGCGCGCGTAACAGCTTAAAACTGCAATTTCTCCGAACGACCGGAAAACTCCGGATTCATCTGATCAAGGGCATTTAGAGGACAATGGTAATGTTAAAAATTAGAGTTTCGAAATAGATTATGAAATTATGGACGTTTAGTGGAATAGGCGGGAGGTTTGAATTAGTTTGAAATCGCGTGAGGTGGCGGTGGGGTCCACCTCACTTAATTGGACTTACGACCTTGCACAACATCTCAAATCAGATTTTTCTCTCTCCTCCTCCCTCCCACAAAACCGTGCCTCACCTCCATGAATGGCCAAGAAAAGCTCCAAATCTTCTCGCTCTCATAACTCCCTCCATACTCACTCAAATCAAGTAAAGTTTGCCAGCAAAGTTGTTGGAAATCATCATCCGAACACATCCCACCGATTAGTTTTCCTTGAAACCCTCTCATTTGAGAGAAAGGGGACAAAACCAGCCACGAAAATTGGAGGTTTTTGGAGTTGTTTGTTCAAGCCATTGCTTGGGGATCACTTGGAGGGGTCCTATGCCAAGCTTGTGAGTATATTTCAACACTTTTTATGGCTTGATTCATGAATCTAAATTTTGAAAACCTAGAGCTAAATTGTGTGATGATGTAGTTAGAGAGCTCAAATGGAAATTGTGTATTAGACAATTGCGGCTTAGAATGATGTTTTAGAGTGATAAATGTCATAAAAATTATTGATGAAATTGGGATTTTAACTTAGTAATTTTTGGTTAAGGTTTCATGACTTTGTAAAATTGATGTATTTTAGGATTGTGTAATTGAGTTGTTGAGTGTTTATATGAGTTAATAGTAGGATTGTATGATGTATTGAATTGTTGAATTGGATTGAATACCCTTTGATGGGAGGCCATGTACATTTCGGCCATTGGAAGGCTTGTAGGGTGTGATGATGCAAAAATTATTTAATTGTTATGTTGTGTTGTTATATGGTGTTTAGAGGTGTGGTGTGATGAGTGGATGCATGGAAAATTAAAGGAAAAATAATTGGATTGTGTGTGATGCGCATTTGGACCTAGAAGGAAATAATTGGAAAAATGGTGTTGTGATGGTGTAGGATGAAAAGTGGGACCTAAAATGGTGTTGTGGTAGCCTTAAGATGCTAAAGAAAAATTAAAAGAAAATTTAGAAAAATATTTTGAAAAAATAGCCTATGTTGGCCGAAGGAGGATTTTGGTGCGGTATAATCTTGATGGATTGCATCTTGTATTGATGATCCTTGTGTGATCATTGTAGGTTGCCTTATTCGGAATTAAACTCGGAACCGTGAACTTGGTAGGTTGCCTTTGGTCCCGGACCAAAGGGATTTTAGTAAGTACTCTTGAACCTATGCATGTATACTTGATAAACTTGCATGTATTTGGTTGGTTGAAATTGAGATGGAAATGGCCTATGTGTAGGCATTTCTAGTGGAACCAAGCTTGGTGACATTGTGATTAGGAGCTATTAAGCGGAGGAGATTATTCAGGTAATCCCTTGGTACTGGGGTTTGATCCCCGTGTGTGCTCCACCATGCCCGTTGAGGGTAATGGTTGGAGGTGTATGTGAATAATGTAGTATAACATGATCATGCATATTGTATGTATAGTAGTACATAGGATGTACTGAGTCTCTGGCCAATAGACAGTTGCCTTCGGGCTTTACGGACTTCCACTGGATAGGTCTCAATGAGGGAGTTCCAGTTTACCTGGGGTCGTGGTGTGTCATCCGGAGAGGAGCACACTAGGAAGTCTCGGGTGTATATGGATGGAGGGTGCCTTGGTTGATGTTCTGGGAACACTCCTTGGTTTGAAACCCGCAGGCTTTGTGCCGGGGCCACTAGGCCAGATGTTGCGTGGTATTGGCATCGACCATTCCAGCTTCATCGTATTTTGTTCCCTATGCTTCCCTACTTCACTAAATTCCTTGCTTTATCCCGTTTTAAATATTGTATTATATTATTGATATGCATCGAAGTGAGCCATTGGGAAGAGTATTCTCCAGAACCTCTGGGTTACTGAGATATATCCGTATATTTCACCCCGTTTTGAGGACTTTATTTGAGGTAGTGCCAGTGGTGTTGGAGCGGCGGGCAAGAGGCCCTTAGGATGATGCTCATGGGAGTATTGAGGATTTTTGCATTTTGGGGTCACATGACCTAGGCTAGACTTAGGACATGAACATTATGTTGAGCTAGGACCGTTCATATTGTCATTTTGTTCATGTCTCTTTTTGGCTAAGTTTAGTGGTTAATTATTATGTTTCATTTGAAAGTTATGGTGTTGTAACTAAAGTTGTAAATTGTAATATATCCATTGGAGAAGTTGTAAATTGTATTATAGAGACTTGATGTAATATGGAGCATGTATATGATGAAAGGGAAATAGGCCTATTATAGGGTTGATTTATGTTTTATGTTTCAAGATGCATGCAAATGAACATTGTGATTGAAATTAGTTTAACTTTGAGAAAGTAAGCATGGATTATTAATATTGATTAAATTAGTAAGAGCACCAAAGCATTGCTGGTCCTTGAGTGACACCCATGATTATTAGGTACAAAATTGAGGTTAGATAACACACTTTCAATGGTGGAATTTATTGGAAAAACAAAGGAAACTTTGGCGAAATTTCTAGAAATTGACAGAATTTGGGTGAACTTTGGGAGAGCATATCTCCCTCCACAAAGGTCCAATAGGGATGTGCCATACGCCATTTTAAGCTTGAGATGTCAAATACCTTGTGTCAAAATGTGAGAACCAAAGGAAAGCCACGCAGCCCTGTAAGAGGCAGAGAATGCAGACTGAGCAGAACGCCCCTGCACATGGGGTTGTTTCTGGCAGTTTTTGGGAATTTTATTCCCGCTTCTTTTCTTGGTAAAATTAGGTGTATGATATGTCACATTGAAGTTTGAGGTGTCTAGTTTACTGTATAAATATTTTAGAGCAATTGGTTTAGTGGAGTTTCCAGAATTATTGAGAGAGTGAGGGCTGTTTGGAGCCCTGTTTGAGGTTGGCTGGCATATTTACTTGTCCAACTTCAAACGGTGATATCCGGAGCAAACAAGAATTTTATGACTTGTGTGATAGCTTGTTAGAAAGGTAATTAATTCTAGAATTACATACTAAAAGATGAGAGGTTCGCGACATGCGGTTTATCCGCAATAATTAAAATACCGAACCATGTGCAGATAGGTAGAAAACGTAAAAGTGAGATTTTAGCTAAGAGGGTTTATCCCACCCCTTAGTGACTTGAGAGGAGTATTATATGATATTTAGGCAGTTTAAATAATTATTCCGCAAATAGTTTTCAGTTTCGGTCACAACTTTTATTTATTACGCTTTTTATTGTTTTAAATGCTCGCGTAATAAAAAGGAAAAAGTTTACTCGCATTTTTATAAATGAGTTGTTGTGATTGTAACTGCGCTTAATATCATAATCGATGTTAAAAATACCGGTGTACAACGGGCTGTTACATATTAACTAGTTTTCTTTATAATGGAAATATTGAATAATTATTCCTTCCACAAAATCCGGATTCCACTTGAAAAGCCCACTGCATCTTCTAAGGCAAACTTGTTGAAGCCAAGCTGCTTTATCTTTTTTTGGGCAATTTCCCCACTGATCCTAGGTTCTAAGATTGCAATCATTCCAATCTTATGCTTCCTTGTGAAATTACTAAGGGATGTCTTGAAAGTTTTCTTTGCAGCACCCCTGCAATTCCAAACGAGGCAATTCATTAGATAACTAAATATGTTCCAGGATTACAGAGACCCTGATCACTCTCTATCACATGAATTGAATCATTGCTACTCACATTATTCTCCATATCCATTCCGTCTACACCTTCTTTGACAGGAGGCTCCACTATTTGTTTTCTCTTCACTGCTGGACTTGGTGATTTCCATGTCCGAAGGCTTATCCTCCTCAACACACATCTCACACTTAGAGGCTAACCCAGACTTGTCATTTATTTTAGTAGCAGCAATCTTAGAACAGAGATCCTTCTCTGCCTCTGTGGGGGTGAAATCTTTGTCAGAGCAACAAACTGGTTCGGGAGAAAGGTTAGGGATCTGTTTCTGCATTACCTGTTTGGTAGGTGTGCTGGATGAAGGGAGCTATAAAGAATTAGATCTTTTTCCTGCTGAAATGGAATCAGAGGTGAAAACGAATGCATTTAAATTCTCTGGTGCCTTGGGTTTATAGTTGGGCTTGCCAGTAGCCTTTTTATAACCTGATGGGGATTTTCTGATTGAAACCTGAGGGTTAGCCTGGGATAGATTACCTCCTTTATTCTCCTTATTCACACTTGACCGAGTTCCTGTAGTGGTTTTGGGAGTGGGGCTTTTCGATACAAATGGGCCAGCATTGCTCCCTGTCTCTTTCTTTTGCTGGTTAGGGGATTTTTTTGTTGGAAATGTCATCTCCAAAGGATCTTTCATCTTTACCTTCGAACCTCTTGGGCTGTTGATTCTTCGTGAATTTCTTTTTCTGAACCACCATCCAAGGTCCCACACCTTGATTAAGAGGTGGTTTAGCTATTTCTGGAACAATTTCCTGAGTGTTGATGATCTCAACAGGTTTCACAATGTCCGGACATTTTTTTGAGTTATGTCCGTATTTTCCACATTGAAGGAAAATCAAGTACAGACCTTCATATTCCACCTTAAGGACTTCCTCTTCCAGGATATACTCACCCCTCAGAGGTTTAGATAAGTCCAGTTCTACACATATTCTGGCAAACTTCCCTATATAACCCGTTGAGGTGGTTTTATCTATCTTCAGCACTTTACGAACAATATTTCCTATTAGCTTCAAAACAGGGATAACACAAAACTCAAGAGGAATACCTGGTAGACAATCCAAGTTGCTACTCGGTGAATGTTTGCTTTGAGAGGGTTGAAGAAAGGCTCTTATTTCCTTATGGCTAGATAATGACCCATTAGGACCCAAGGACCTCCTGTTAACGCTAGATTAAGATCCTTCAAGCTCAAAAATTTCACGGAGAAGAAGTCGTTCCCCAGATCAACTACTATAATGGAACCTGATTTTGCCCATAAACTTTCAAGCTTATTGTTCATGTACATGACACCTACTTTCTTATCCAAAAGCTTCACAATGATTGCATTCCTCGAGGGGCTTCTCAGCCTTTGTTTTGCTTCCTTTGTGCACCGGATTTTGACTGAACCGTCATCAACGAAGATAGTTTGAAAGCCCAGCTCGTTTATAACTCCTAACTTTGGGTCCAACGGCTCGCTCATATCATCTGCGGGATCTTCTTGCCAAGAATCATCTTCCGCCATCGCGTTTCCTTCTGAACGAAGAGCCTCCGCCAACGATTTTGGTTTTCCAGACGAAATACGGTCTAAGATATTTCCTAAACTCTCTCCCCTGTATGAAGAATCTAGGGAGAACTCCTCCCCATTCTTTGATCTTTTTATACTTTTACGCATGCACTCTTGAGAATCAGTTGCAGAAATTTGAGGTTCACATGAGTACCATTTTAAGAACTCATCGCTATGCCCTAACAGAGAAAACAAAGGTCGCACGCATGTAAAGCACGCAAACCTAACCCATAACATGTAACCTTTTTTTATTAATAGGATTATTGTTTGATAAAGTTACGGTCCTTAATTAGTGTAAATTACAGGGATAAATCTCTGGTACCACTATTATATCCAAGTGGATACAACATTTTTCTACTTTTGGAAAAAAAATTCAACACTTTTCAAAAAAGTTTTCTTGCCACATTGCACTTTTTCCCAAATATTGCAAAATGTTGTACCCACTTGAGTACAATAGTGATACCAAATATTTATCCAAATTAAAGATTAACCTTCAATTGCATTTATCATATAAAGTTTAAGCCATCAAAGAGTACTTCACTCCTCTTGTGCTAAGCAAAATTAAAGATCATTAAAAAGAATTAAATGGACACTAAGTTATAAAAAAAATTAAAACAATAACAGTCGCTGCATTTTACTCATACAAACCAAGCAAATCCAAGCCATTAATTTGATGAAAATTATAGATGAGTGTCCTCAGAGTACTAGTTAAGAAAATAAAAGTTGTCTACCAAAAAAAAAATTAAAGGTATTAAATGAAAAGTTCAACATTTATATTGGGACGACAAAAAATATTTCATATTTGTGTATTAGAAATACAGAAAAATATTTTTGCAGTTACTGCAGACAAGTTATCTACATTTACTCCCAAAACGACGTCGTTTTAGGATTGAAATATTAAAAAATTATAATTATAAAGACTATAATAACCCTGAAATAAATTAAAATTACAAAAACACCATGATTTCCGTCCCAAAACGACTTCGTATTGGACTTACTGCAGAAAAAGCGAACCCTTATATAAAATAGAGTGTATTAAATAATCATTAACTCGTATCCTTAGGCCACTCTTTATCAAAACCCTAATTTTAATAACCTATTGATGAAATTTAATTCTCTTCTCCTTCTCATTCTAATATACTTATAGTTTTGTAATTGTTTATATTTAATTCAATGATTTTTTTTTTATCTAATAGTCTGTTTGATTAAAAGGTATCAAAATTGTAATAGATTTGATTTCAAAGAGTTGCAATTTCTGAAGAAAGTAAAAATGCTTAAACCCTATTACAAAAAAAAATGCTTAAACCCAAAATCAGATTAGTTGGGTCTATAAGAAATTTAGACACCTATATATGTATATATATATATATATATATATATATATATATATATATGGTAAAATCATTTCTGCAGTCGCTTTACGTACAGCAACGACAGGTGTATGGTTATGATTTCCCACATTTAATGCTTTCATCCTTTGTATGTTTATGATTCTCCACATTTAATGCTTTCAAGTATATATATGACAAGTATTTGATTGTTGCACGTACAACTAGGGGTGAAACTGGGCCGAGCCGGCCTACAGGGGCCTACGACTCGGCCTACATCAGGCTAGATCTGACCTAGTATATTTTGTATAATAGGCCAGAATCGGGCCTTAAAAAAGCCTGTTTAATAAAAAGGCCATAGGCCCACTTTCAAAAGGCCGGGCCTATAAGCCTACAAGCCGGCCTATATTATAATTTTATTTTAAATAAAATAAAATAGAGTAAGTATGCCTTGAAGAAAAAAAAAGATATAAATTTAATCAATTGCAATTATTTATAACTTAATTATATTCGATTATATTTTAATAGAAATCTTACTTTATTTCTTATATAGGAGGAACCAACATCTCAACATGTTAGATTATGTATATGAATATATTAAAAGATTTTTGGGAGAGGTTATACTTACTACAAACATCATGCTGTGTTTGTTTGTTGGATTTATGTAGTTATTTTATTTTTATTTTATTTTTTGTAATAATTTTAATTTACATAGTATGGATTTGTTTGTTGGATCTGATGAAATATATGTTATTTAGTTTGAGCATTTTGCTTTTGAAAATGACTTAAATGCATATTCTATTAGTTTTGTTATGATTCATGATTCTGTTTGGACGTTGAAATTATGATTTTTGGTGTAGTAACATAATTTGAGTACTTTATAAAGTTGATTCATGGTTCTGCTTGGAAGTTAAAAATTAACAGGCTAACGGGCCAAGCCAGGCCATTTGTTTTTTTATAAACGGGTCAAACCAGGCTAACAGTTAGACTCATACAAGGCTTGGGCCAGGCCAAATTGAAATTTTTTGACGTAGGCTTGGGCTTTTCGGGGCAAAGCTTGGTCTAGCCCAGCCCACTTTCACCTCTACGTACAACAGCTGCAGAAATGTGAATATATATATATATATATATATATATATATATATATATATATATATATATATATATATATATAGGAAGGATATTGTAACAATCAATTAATCATACTATCAATGTTACTATCAATCAATTTCACCGTTAGATCGATTATGTCGATTCAACAATTATATTTATTTTCATCTTTGTATGGTTATGATTCTCTATATTTAATACTTCATATTTATTTTCACCTTTGTGCGGTTATGATTCCCCTTATTTAATGTTTTAATATCCTACATATATATATATATATATATATATATATATATATATATATATACGGTATAAGATCAACTTACACCGGTGTAAGAATAATAAGTCTTACACCAAATGTTAGCCGTTGATTTTCGTGCATCTAATGGATGTAATTTATTAGGAATTAATAATTAATTAATTAGTGTGATCCAATAAATTACGACCTTTATATGCACGGAAATCAACGGTTATGATTTGGTGTAACACTTATTATTCGTACACTGGTGTAAGTGTAAGTTGATCTTGCCCTTATATATATATGAACCTTATGATGTTATCTAAGTTCAATATAGATAAAGAAACCCTTAGGAAAGACTTTAATTTTGAGGAATGGTCTCCTCAAAAAGAATGATTCTTTCAAAATTATAAGGAAATTAAAAGACAACTAATTCAAGAAGAATTTTATAACTTTCTTAACAAAGTAAAGTTAAACATTCCTTTCTTTGATTGGTTTCAAGCTTATTCTGTCCAATAAGATATTGATTATCCATTTAAAACTCCACAATCAGCAAACCTCATCACAGTTTGGCACCTGGTATGTATATATATATATATACATACCAGTTATATATATACCTGGTATTTAATCAGCAAACGTCATTCCTTTCAGGCTCTGATACCAGTGGGTTCCAGATGTGAAAGCGGGGAAATGAAAATTAAATAGAGCAGAAATGGAAAGCAGGAAAGTAGACGGACTACTGTATGAATATTAACAGTAATTACAATGCAGAAATTAAATGCATAAATAAATTTAAGGTGAAAACCCATGCCGTATACGGTAGGTCGAAGTAAAACTTGGGTGGAAGGGTTGAGAAGAGAAGAGTTCATTACATAAGTAGATATGAAATAAAACTTTTATTCAAAACATAAAGATTAAGATTACAGTTACAGATTGAAGGATTAAAGAGAAAATAGATAAGAAGAGAAAACTCAGAAGTACCTCGCAAAGCTCGGCTCGGCCCGTTAACACCCCTTTTAAAAGGCTAAGCCTGTGTTTAAATGTGTCAGCCTGACTAAGCCTGTTGTAACAGCCCGTTGCACACTGGTATTGTTAACATTAATTATGATATTAAGCGCAGTTACAATCACAACATTTGAAAATATTTGAAACCATTTGAAAATATTAGATTACAAGCGCAGTTACAAGCGCAGTTACAATCACAGCAATTACAAGCGCAGTTATAAAAATGCGAATAAACTTTTTCCGATTATTACGCGAGCATTTGAAACCATAAAAGCGTAATAATTGAAAGTTGTGACCATAACTGTAAAATCTTGCGGAATACTAGATTAAAATATTTTTATATCTTATTTTACTTACTATAAGACACTAAGGGGTTCCCATAAACTCATATAGCCAATTTCTCAATCTTACGTTTTCTACCTATCCGAACATGGTTCGGTAATTATTTTTCTGCGGACTCACCGCACAGAACCAGACTTTCATTTATAGCTATCTTTTTGTTATTTAATTACCTTTCTAGGAAGCTATCACACGCTTTATTTGGAGCTCGTGTGCTCCGGTTATCGCCGTTTGAAGTTGGACAAGCAAAACTGCCAACCAACCCCAAAACAGCTCTAAACATCCCTCACTCCATGAATTACTGCAGAAAATACACTAATCCAATTTCTCTCAAATTTCTACACCACAAACTAGACACCTCAAATTCAATTTGATATATTCTGAGAAACGAAGCGGTAATAAAATTCTCAAAAACTGCCAGAAATAGCCCCTGCATAAGAGCGTTCTGGACAGTTCATGTTCACATGCTTCTACAGGGCTGAGTACAACCCAGAATATTCTCATATTTTGACAAAATGTAGGGGACATCTCAAGCTTCAAAATAGCGTAGGGAACGTCCCTATCGGACCTCTATGGAGGGAGATATGCTCTCCCGAACTTTGTCTAAAATCTTCTAATTCTACAGAAAATTCGCTAGAGTTTCCTTTGTTTTTCCTAAAATCTCCAAGTTTTAAATGCTCACTAGTGTATCAATTGTACCTAATAACCAATGGGTGGCACACACAAGGACCAACAATGCCTTGGGGCACTTACAACCCAACTCAGTTTATATTTATTACACAATTCATACTATATAGCTCACTTTATAAATCCTTAATTTGTTTCAATCACCAAAGTCCGTTTACATGCAATTTCTCAACATAAGCATATAATCATAATCCTAAAATAGGCCTAAAGCCCTTCCATCATATTACATCAATATCCATGTATACTTACAACATCTCATACAAATATTACAACTTTCACTTACAAATTGAAACATAAGCTTAAATGACATAAACTACTAGACTTAGGCAAAACGACATGAACAAATATGACTATGAAACTCATCCTACATACATATGAGATGTTCATGCCCTAAGTCTAGCCTAGACCAAGTGGCCATCAAAATGCAAAATGGTGCTAATCCTCCAATGACTCAACCTACGGGCTTCTTGCCTGCCGCTCCGGTGCCACTGCTACCTCCTGAAATAAAGCCCCCAAGACGGGGTGAGATATATGAATATATCTCAGTAACCCAGAGGTTCTGGAGAAAACTCTGCCCAATGGCTCACTTCGATGCATATAAATAATATAAAATAACCACTTTTCAAAACAGGATAAAGCAAGGGATTTAGAGAAACTGGGGAATATCGGGATACAAAATACGACGAAGCTGGAATGGTAGCTACCAATACCAAGCAACGTCCTCGGCATATATAAGCCTATGGGTATCATCCAAGGCGTGTTCCTAGAACATCCAACCAAGGTACCCCTTCCATCCATATACACCCGAGACATTCCTAGTGTTCTCCTATCCGGATCACACACCACGACCCTAGGTCAACTGGAACTCTCTCTCGGAGACCTATCCAGTAGAAGTCCGAACTGCCCGAAGGCTACACTGTCTACTGGCCAGAGACTCGGTACATAAATACTACATGCATGCTCATGTTAATCTACACTACTCATATACATTTCCTACCATCACCCTCAACGGATATGGTGGAACACACAAAGGGAACAAGCCCCAGTACTAAGAGGTTACCTCAATATGTTCCTCCACTTAGCTCCACAACAGCTTATTTTCCAAACTTGTTATTCAACAGAATGCCTACACAGAGGACATTCCCAATTACTCAAAAACTCATACAACACATGCCAATTTATAATTATACAAGCATTGATCCAACCATTTACCTCAATCCACTTGGTCCAGGACCAAGGGAAATCCACCGACTCACAGTTCGGGGTTCAAATCGACGTACGACAACCTACATATCCATGTACGAATCGTCAGTACACGGCAATTCTATCAAAACGCAAAAAATGTCAAATTTCCCTCTTATACCTTATAGGTTCGGCCTTCTTAGGCATTTTTCAAAAATTATTTTTCTCATTTTATTATACATCTCTAGGTTGCCAAGAGGCCATACCAAGTGCCGTTTTCCCATTTTACGTCTTTTAAACGTCGTTTTACTTAATAATTCGCTCTAGGATCCTTTATGACATTTTACATCCTCAATTATTTTTCATTGATTCTTTCACTTTTCAACCACCACACAACCCATTTAAATACCATTTAACACTTGAAACATCATCCAATCAATACAAACAACCTCGAATTCCTAAAACTCTCTAAATGGCCTGATTGTGACCTATTAATACCAAGGGATTTTCTTCAATTTTCAGCCCTTCGACACTTCACACAATACCATTATATCCACATATAATCATCCAACAACTCACCACTAAAATCCTAACACATTTTCCAAGTTCAAAGTCATGACACCTCAAAATATTTGAAGTTACAAAATCATATTTTTCACCTAAAATTTTCATTGCATTTATGTCTAATATACATTATTCTAAGCCACATTCATGTACAAACTTTTCCCAATTGAGCTCTCTAACATCACACATCAACAATTCAAGGTTTAGGGTTCATAAACATAATCTACAATTAAACCATGTAAATGGGGTGGAAACATACTCACAACCAAGGCTTGATACTCCTCCAAGACTTATCAAAGTAATGGAAGACCAAATGACTCCATGAACATCAATTTCTCTCACAAATTCGAAACTGAATTTGGCCTTGATCTCCCCAAAGAGACGGTTTCAAAGCCTAAGAGTGCTACCAATGTGTTTAGAAGGTCTTTTCTAACAAATTTCAACACAAATTTTGTTGAATTTGGTGGAGAAATGAGTGGTTTAGGGAAAAAAGAAAATTTTGGAGGAATGGCTATGGTGGGGGCTGTTTGCGCAGCCTTGAAGGGGAAGGAATAAAGAGATGATGATGAATAGTGAGGGGATGATGTGGCTTAAGTAGGGTGGGTCCCACGCCACCTCACGCGATCTAAAACTCGTCTGAACTTTCACTAAACGTCCGTGAATTCACAACCTATTTAGAAACTATAATTTTTAACATTAACTATTCTCCTTTAATTATACTTGATCAGATGAATCCTGAGTTTTTCGGTCGTTCGGAGAAAACACTGTTTTAAGCTGTTGCGCGCGCCATTGGCACGCTTCCCCAAACTAACTTAATTCTATCAAATTTTATCAGAAATCATATTTCCTAGTTCTATAAACCATTTATAACTCATATTTGAAACCTAGAGCTCAAAACTCAATTGGCACGTTTTACGGTGCAATCGTACCGCGATATTTTTACCCGGTAAAAACACTATTCACTGATTTTTTTGAAACTTGCCTATTCACTCAATTTTTCGTTCTGAATTCATTTCCAGGGTTCTTTTTATCATCTGAGACCTTATACTCAATTTCCTTCCTAGAGTTGTGTGCACGGTTAATTTACCGTTTTGCCCTTTCTTTGTATTTTGGCCTAATTTTCAGGATTTTCACTAAACCTTCTTTTTAATTCTCATTTAATATATTAATATTTAAATTAGAATTGCGAGGTGTTATACCTGTTACCTGTTACAAATATAATTATCGGCCTGCGGCCTGGCTTATTTACAAAAAATAAAAACCTGGTTTAACCTATTAGCCTGTTTAAAAAAAATAAGACAACAAAAATTTATCCAAACAGAATATACAATCAACAACACTAATAATTTCATAAATTCAATATATATCCAAACAGCATAATATAGAACAAAATCATTCAAAAACCCTGTTTAACCAATAAAATAGGGTTAAATGGATTGAGGAGAAAAAGACAGCTATTACAAGTAATATAAAAAATATAAAATAATATACTAGGCCAGCCTAAGAGGCTCTAAGGTCGAGCTTTTGAATTGGAGCCTAAGGCCTTTTTATTAAACGAGCTTTTATACAAGTTCAAGCCTGGTGCCAACAACCAATTTTAGACATGTAAGCTCAGGCCTTCACGAGCCGAGCCAAAGGCCTCTGGTTTGTTTAACACCCCTACTCGCAATCTCTCTCTCTAGACTATCTCTCTAAAACTTGGTAAAATGAAAGGATGCCTTCAACATTCTGAAGAAACCCTTTAAATAGATTGAAAAATCACTATTGCTACAATACAAGTTTTATGACCGGTATTATTTCAACACTGCAGGTTGAGTGAACATTAATTACCGCGTGTTGCTACAGTAAACTACTACAGGATTTTTTCTACAGTGCCTGCTGACACTTCTGACTGCGTCACTGCTTGCGTCACTTCTGCTGACATCATGCTCATGTCACTCTGTCATCAGCTTAGCTACAGTGATCATCTTCAACAATCTTCTGCCAAATCTATGCCGAAACAGTCATCTTCATTTTGGTAGAAGTCATCTGCTGAAGAGGAGATGGATGGAGAGGGAGAACCAGTTTTCTGTTTAAAACTTCCAGTTTCTTCCTCTTGAAGGAGTTGGAGAATGCTCTGCAGATTTTTTGCAAAGCTTTCTTTGCTTGTTGAAGCAGCTAGGGCTGTCGTAATTTTGGCCTTCTGATTCAGGAAAGTACAATTTTCTGGATCAGCTGGTTTGATATGTTTTGGATGTTGTTTGAACCAAAGCTTGACATTTTCTGGGCAAGCTCTAGATGCATCAAATTTAGTCCACCACTTAACAAAAGCTTGTCGTTTAAGTATTGGGAGTTTCGTGACAGATTTATCTCCATAGTGATATTGCCATGAAAATATCCATGCCAGAGAAAATTTAGAGAAAAAGTGCAGGTCTATTGGAAACGGATCTGCTATTTTGTAAAAAATTTCTCAAAAGATTGTTAACCCTTCAAACACCATAGGTGGAAGGATATATATATATATATATATATATATATATATATATATATATATGGGAAAACATTTCTGCAGCCACTTTGGATAAGGTTGTCTACAGCTACCCCTTTTTAACTAAATATGACTGGTTATACATTAAAATTGTATTTTCTCTCTCCATCACATCAGTCGTCATTGTCTGAGGAAAGAGAAAAAAGAACAGCTTTATTCTTATAACTAAGTATGACCGGTCATACTTAGTTAAAAAGGGGTAGCTGTAGATAATCTTATCTAAAGTGGCTGTAGAAATACTTTTTCCATATATATATATATGGGCAGGATCCTTTGACACCGATGTCAAACTTTGAAAGTTGACACCAAATCCTAACCATTAATTCCAATTATAATTTATTGGAAATCAAACTTATTAATTAATTATTAATTCTCAATAAATGATAACCATTGATTGACAAAAATCAACGGTTAAAATTTAGTGTCAAATTTTAAAGTTTGGCATCAGTGTCAATTGATCATATCCCATATATATATATATATATATATATATATATATATATATATGGAAGTAGGAGATTTTATTTATTTTGCATAAAGAATACATTGTTCCAAGCTAATTCATAATCCCAGTAGTTATAACCAATTGGATCATAAGGTTGGGAAAATTTGGTAATTTTGTTTGGGTTTCCATATTCTGATGGGGTAATTACTTTCAGAATCTGGATGGTTAAGTGAGTTATAAACCCAGGGTCTGTTGGGCTTCTGTAATGTTTGATTGAAATAGAGTTTGAATCAAGTAGAACAAACTCATAGAAATTTTGGGATTTGTTTGAAGAAAGAGGTTTGAAATGGAATTGATTGCCTTTGAAGTCTTTAGGAAAAATCTTCGCAGGTACTTTGGTTGGCTTATTATCCCAGTAGCTGGTTCCATTTGAATAACTTCCAGGAACTTGTTTTTTGGGATATATGGTGTTTGGGCTTTTGGATTTTGGGTAAAGACTGATTCGGGTTGAATTTCTAGGGCCTTGTTTGGAAGGTTATAAATTTGTCTATTTTTTTAAGTTATCAATCAAAACAGAAAGTCGTTATTCCTGTTCATCTTTTGAGGCTATTTCAGCCCATGATTTTTTGGGTAGATGGGTCAAGCATATATCTTGGAGGGCTTGTAGGGTTTGGATTGGCATAGCATAATCTGCTTTGGTTTGTTTAGAAGAGGAAGTATCCTTAACTCTTTGGGTGGATGACCCAGTTTGGGGTTGGGTTGATGACCCAGATTGTTCCTAGGCTGGACACCCAGACTTTTCTGATTTTTTAGCTAATCCAGCAAGGATTAGCTTTCCTTTCCTCTCTTTAGAAGAGGTTGATTTTATCGATTTTGGCTTTTCAGGACACAGTTTATCTTCCCTTCAGAAATTCACGAGTAAGATAATCAGGGAGAGAGTTTTAGGTGCCTTTGAGGTATTATATTTCAAAATCAAAAATACTTAAGATTGCTTGCCATCTAGCAAATATTTGTTTAGATGCTAAGTTCTTAACTTTCTTTTGTAAAATGTCTTTTGCAGATATACAATCAACATGGATTAAAAACTTTTGATTTTATAAATCAGATTGAAATTTTGAAATGCATAAAACAATTGCTAAAACTTCTTTTTTGACAGTGGAATACTTTTGTTGTGCTGAATTCTAATGCTTTGAAGTGTATGCAATGATATGCTCTTTGTCTGAGACTCTTTGTTTAAAAATGCCACCATAAACTATGTCTGAGGCATCAGTTTCAACAATTTTAAAAGCCTGAGGATTGGGAAGATAAAGACAAGGAAGTTCATTTACCTTAGCTTTGACCTGTTTGACTACGTCAGTATGAACATCAGTCCAGGGAGGAGGGTCTTTCTTAAGCCGATTATGGAGAGGCTTGATTAGATTATTAAGATGAGGAAAGAAGTCAGCTACATAATTTAAACAATCAAGAAATCTTTGTAATTGAGTTTTGTCAATAATTTGATTGGGAAATTTGTCAGCAAATTCAATAGCTCTACAAATTGGAGTAATAGTCCCTTGATAAATAGTATGATCGAGGAACCTGATTCTTTGAAAAAGATTGATTTTTGATTTAGAAAGAGCTAAACCACTTTTCTTAATTACATCTACAAAAATATGGAGATGTTTGAAATGTTGATCAATAGATTGAGAAAAGACAAGAACATCATCAATGTAGACGATGGTGAAAGTTGAGTATGGATTGAAGATATCATTCATAATTCTCTGAAATTCAGAGGGAGCATTCTTCAGTCCAAAAGGAATTACCTTCCATTCGTATTGACCAAACGGAACAGTAAAAGTTGTTTTGTAGCATTCATTGTCATTGAGCTGGATTTTCCAAAACCCAGATTTCATGTCAAATTTAGAAAAAAAAATTTGCTGAATACAAACGATTGAGAAGATCTTTCTTATTTGGAATCGGATACCGAATCCATTGAAGTGCTTGATTGAGAGGTTTGTAGTTGGTAACTAACTGTGGAGTTCCGCGCTCAATTTCAGATTGCTTGTAGACATAGAAGGCGGAACAAGACCAAGGACTCTTGCTCTTCTTGATGAGACCCTTAGAAAGGAGATCAACAATTTCCTTTTCACAAAAGGCAAGAAGTTCACCACTCATTTGAATTGGACGAGCTTTGGTTGGGATTTGTCTTTCATTAAAATCCTTTTCATAGGGAAGATCTACGATATGTTTTTTCCTTTGCCAAAAAGCATTCGGAATATCAGAACAAATTGTATTCTGGATTTGTTCAAACAATACTTTGATTATTTGCTGAACTTCTGGCTGCTTTAATTGGTTTTCAATATTCTTCAAAGAAATTTCTTCTTTCAGGAAATTGATTTGCTTTTATTTGTAATGGATGAAATTCAAATCTCTTATTATGGGTTTTTTAAGAAATTTGAAAAGAATTGGTTTGTCCAAATGATAAGTAATTATACCTTCATTTGTGATAGTTAGAGGAAAGAGAGATTTGATAAACGGAGTTCCAAGAATAACTCCATTTTTTAGACTTTTAACAAGGAGAAACAGTGTTTTAACTTTAAAATTATCATTTTCTATGATTGCTTGAGGAAGTTTGTAATTAACTTGGAGTTTAGAACCACTAGCAGTACTAAGACGTTCAGATGTTTTTTCAAAATATCTTGTAGGAATTAGACCCTCTTGAATGCAGTTAGAATCTGCCCCGGTGTCAAACAGAGCTTCAATTTCAAGGTCAAAGTTACCTACATTGAGTTTGATTGGGATGTAGAATTTTTGAATTGTTAATTGATTAATTAATCCTAAAAATTCTTCATCTTTAAGATTTTTATCTTCATTTTGTTTAGAAAGAGCATTTTCCGTACTCGTTCCTATTAATTCTTCATTTTGTAATTGAAGAAGGATGTTATGATGAGTTTGTCGCTGTTCCTTGATTTGTTTAACTTCAGTTTTGAGAAGATTGATCTCATGTTGAAGATCTTGAACAGTTATTGGTTTGACAGTAATACTCTTTTCAAGTTTTTTAAGAGTATCTTTAAGATTAAACTTATTAGGAACCAACAATTCTTTAGATTTAGAAGAATTGGTTTCTAAGGATGATTTTAACTTTGCTAAGTAAGCTCTCTTTTCTTGAGGATCACTGATTGAATCTATGACTTCGAATAAAAGATCTTGTTCTTTAGTCAGGACATTGATTTCGTGCGAGGATTGTGAATCCTCACTAGAAGATAAATCATCTTCTTGGATTTGATTTAAGTCTTCAGAAGATTCTTTACCAGATTCTTCATCAGTGGTTTGGATTAGGAGATTATTGATTTGTTCTTCAATAGACGGATCTAAGTTTAAATTATTTAGTTTCTTTTTAAGCCTACAATATTTACTAATATGACCAGGCTTACCACAGCTATAGCAAATTGTTGGCTTAATTGGTTTAGATGTATTTTGTGATTTATTTGTTTCAGTATTTGGCTTAGGATTTCCATTTTTAAACCTTTTATTGTAATTAGGTTTCTTACGAAAATTCCTAAAAGTTTTAACTTGCTTTTGTTCCTGTTTTTATGTTTTTTAGTTTTTGTAGCGCAAGGTAGACCAAATTGTTCACAAAATAATCCTAAATCTTTACGATTTTGAGTCTTTTCTTTTACAAGTTGACGTTGGATTTTATCATCTTGACAGATTTTTAAAGCTACCTATTGGATATAAGCAACTAATTGTCCATAACTTAATTGCTCATAAGGAATATCTCAAGTTGGAGATTGATGACGAATTTTATCCCTAACTTTGCGTCCTAAAGATTTTGGAAGACCAGCTTAGAATTTTTCTTTCCAGAAAGGTTGTTGACTATCATCCCGAGTGTAAACCCTAGTAAGGAAGGTATCTTTATACCAACGAAAGTCAGCTAAGGTTCTACATTTAAGATTGGATAGGAGTTCAGCAGAATGATCTTTCCATAAAGATGGATCACCAATGAAATGCTGGATAATAGTGAAGATTAATTGATTAACAGTATCAGGAATAATTTTTCCATCAGAGGTTATTAGAATACCATCAAGATCAACTTTAACGACATCAAGAACTGAATTTTTTTCATCTTCAGAAAGATAATTATCCCACCAACCTTTGAGTTGACCAGAAAAGCTAGAGACAATTATATTGACAATGATTCCTTCAGAACAGTTATGAGAAGTCTGATAGGCAGTTGCAACCATAGTCATATGGTTCAGAGTATTGAGTATGTTATACTCTGATTGACCATCTATGTTCCATTCATGGACGTTGTTACCGTTGAAACTTTTGAAGCTTGTATTCTTTTCTTCAAGTAGAGGATCAGGAGCAGTTGCTTTTTGGTAATAAAGTTTGGATGGGTTTCTCCAATTATTAATACCAGTTATAGGATTAATTTTAATTTCAGATTTGTCATCTGACTCAGGAGATTCATCACAATGACTCAGAATATTGACATGTTTTGTTGAACGAGTGTTCACTTTATGAGACAGTTGAGTCTCTTGACCAGAATGTTGCGGAGTATCAGGAATGGTTAATGTACTTAATTTCTCATCAATTTTCTTAAGAAATTCATCCTGAGACTGAGATCGAGCAGGTTTTAACTTTGCAAACTCTTTTTTAAGTTGATCACTCATTTTGAAAGGTTTGAACAAAGGTTTTTCTAAGATCTTAGAAGAAGATGTTGAGGATGAAGATTCAACAGTTTTGTTAAGTTTTTCACCCAAAATTTGGAGATATTTGTTGGTGTA